>NW_028244756.1:0-66813 GCF_964263255.1 Lissotriton vulgaris | reverse complement strand
AAATGCATTGTATAGGTGAGGTTCTAATTACAGCACTCCAAATAATTAAATTATTTTAGTCTTAATCTGCGTATTGCACAAATGAACATATATACTATTGTCAACAGTAGAGTTTACAAGACGACACACAGTTTAAACAGTATAACAGCAAAATAGTGGTCCAATGTAGAGTCAAGAAAAGGTCCTCTTCAGATGACATTATTTTATGTTTTCTCCTTTATTCAAATTTCATAAAAAGACAAGTTTTCCCAGCATAAACATCGCCAACACGTGTTTCGTCTCCCACAGAGACTTCATCAAAGCTGGAATAATTAAAAATACATGTGTATTACAATCCATATATAAACACATAAAATACATTACCAGTACAAGAACAATATGTACAGAACACACAAAGACATAGAAAAATATGTTTCATAGCATATAATACAAACATAGTAACATAACCTGTTACAAGTGTAAAACACAATATATATATATATGTACAACATCCTAATACAGAGAAATGACAATTTTATCGGAGTCTGTATTGCTAAGAGAATACATTAGAAATGGACAAGTCAGACTCTTTTTTGGGGGGGTCCGGCAGCACAACTGAGGAGCGGGTGCCGCGACCGGGAACCAACAGAGCAGAAATCCAACGAAGATCCAGGCAACCCAATCCAATGCCCCCGTGAGCTGCAGCCAGTGAGTAGCACCCACGAAGCGGGTGTTACGAACAGTTATAGTGGAGCCAGGTGGGGGGGCGTAGCCGCTGCGGGAAGAGGCTGCAGGTGTGTTGGGAACTGCCTCGCAGTCCCGCAGCGGTGTGGGCGGTGTGGGCGGGTCCGGCAGCACAACCGAGGAGCGGGTGCCGCAACTGGGAACCAACAGAGCAGAAATCCAACGAAGATCCAGGCAACCCAATCCAATGCCCCCGTGAGCTGCAGCCAGTGAGTAGCACCCGCGAAGTGGGTGTTACGAACAGTTATAGTGGAGCCAGGCGGGGGGGCGTAGCCGCTGCGGGAAGAGGCTGCAGGTGTGTTGGGAACTGCCTCGCAGTCCCGCAGCGGTGTGGGCGGGTCCGGCAACACAACCGAGGAGCGGGTGCCACGACAGGAACCAACCGAGCAGAAATCCAACGAAGATCCAGGCAACCCAATCCAATGCCCCCGTGAGCTGCAGCCAGTGAGTAGCAATAACAACTAAACAGATATGGAGACGAACAGGGCAGTGGCAGGATATTTGTTCAATATGCTAATATGAGCAGCAATAAGTATTAGCGCATCAGAGATACAGGTAAGGTATTATGTAAACAGACCAAGTACTCCCAAAGAAAATATGCTAAATTCGGACCGGTTTCATAGTATATTGCGAAAGAATTTCATAAAAGCATTCATCTACCAATGAAAAAGAAAAACAGCTTGTTCCCAAAGCTAATAGTTAAAACCAGATTGGCTATCACCCCTGACTGTATATTAAATTGCAACAAATGCTAGTGCATGGTTGGAATAAATATCTCCCATCTTATTGTTCATAGTACAGAGAGTGATTTGAGCATAAATGTAGATAAAACAACACGCACCTCATTGTAAATACCAGAATCAAAAAGAAAGCAATAACTGAAACCCCTAAAGAAAAAGCAAGGTATATAGGAAGTGGAGACTCACCCAGGCGAAGGTATATGTAAGTTAATATAGTTAGAGTCCAGGGATGTTGGGGGAATCCCATAAAGTAGAGTTGGATGTTTCAACAGAGAGCAAATAAGTTGATCTGACTTTACGAAGAATTTAAAAAGTCCGCATTTGCAACCATAATAAGTTGCAATCTGAAGAAAAAAAAATAAATAGCAGAATCTAATTAGAGTTGAATATACTCAATGATGCCAACAGGAAAGAAGGATTGTATAGGCCAGTAACCCCCACGTTTACAGTTATGTTCGTAGACACATAGATCAAAAAATATACGAGTCAAGCCCCTGTCCCTAGTACGAAATTGGACCCAACTATCTACTCTCCCGCAAAGTGGCAGCAACACCCGTAACACGCTTTGTCGCCCTCCGAAGTAAACGGGACTTAGAAATAAGTGGCATTATATACCCAATGAAGTGAATAGTGCGGGAAAACGCCAAACAAACGCGCTCAATGAGAGAAGCCATAAGAGTCATGAAGGTCGAAGACAGACCAAGCGGTAGTAACTCTCAGAGTACAAGGTATGGGCGGCGGTACAAGGTATGTACATCTTTGGCATGAACGGCCTCTCATTATTTATGGTCCTCTCGGACATTGCTTTCTATTTTAGGTTCCAGTTTCTGTGCTTGTTACGAAATTATCTTATGTGTGAGATCCCTTCCACTGACATTTGATTCTAATTTTTTATATACACTCTCACTCTTGTCTCTCTGGTATCCCGCTATTATCACCATACTTTGTGTCCTCAATTCATGAGCGGATTACCGAACATCTACCTACTATTTTCTATGGTGGGTGTTTTGTCTTTTCAATTATTACCATTTTTAAGTGAATTTTGTCCTGTCTTTGTATACAGGACCCCCCAAAAAGAGTCTGACTTGTCCATTTCTAATGTGTTCTCTTAGCAATACAGACTCAGATGAATTGTCATTTCTCTGTATTAGGATGTTGTGCATATATATATTGTCTTTTACACTTGTAACAGGTTATGTTACTATGTTTGTATTATATGGTATGAAACATATTTTTCTATGTCTTTGTTTGTTCTGTACATATTGTTCTTGTACTGCTAATGCATATTATGTGTTTATATATGGATTGTAATACACATGTATTTTTAATTATTCCAGCCTTGATGAAGTCTCTGTGGGAGACGAAACATGTGTTGGCGATGTTTATGCTGGGATAACTTGTCTTTTTATGAAATTTGAATAAAGGAGAAAACATAAAATAACGCTATCTGAAGAGGACCTTTTCTTGACTCTACATTGGACCACTAATTTGCCCTCATACTGTTTAAACTGTGTGTCGTCTTGTAAACTCTACTGTTGACAATAGTATATATGTTCATTTGTGCAATACGCAGATTAAGACTAAAAGAATGTAATTATTTGGAGTGCTGTAATTAGAACCTCACCTATACAAAGCATTATTTCTGGTTGTACATCCTTGTACACCAATATAGCGCCTCCAGGTAGTAGGCGCCTTGAGTTTCTGGAGCACCCAGTATATACAAATATAGAATTTGACTTCGTTTATTTATATACGCGTTTCCACTCACCTGTATGACTATCTAATATCTTCCAATGAATGTTGCGGACTTTCCATTTTGGACACTACTACCTTATCTGTTTGACTTTGAAATGCACCTTGCCCCCTCCTGAGCAATTAGCCTGCAGGCCACCTCGCACCTTTGTTAACCCCCCTGCAGGCCATTTGAACACAGAAATCTGCAGAATTTTTGTGGTGGGCACATATTTTGTCCGACGCTAAAATGCAACACAATATTAGATTATGGTCCACCGATTTTGCTTTATTTTTGCCCGTGAAATATGCCACCCAAATCTGCAAAATCAGGGGGTGTTCTGACTTACTCTCTTATACAGTCACTGACACAATCACACACTCATCCATACAGCCACTCTCACAATCACTCACTCTCACATACAGGCACTTATATACTCCAACACTCACATTGTTGCGTGTTTATCTAGGTTCCTGATCGATACTGTGACCTTATGCCCCTATTCGGCTATAAAGCCATTTATTCCCTATATTGGCATAACCGTTCAAGTGCGATTTTCTGAAAAGTCATCTCTGGCCTCACACGAACAGAGCCACATTCCAGCATAGTTCCCTCTGCCACTTCCTTTGCGACCAATTAGTGCAATGACAGAGCAGCAGTCACTATCTGATATTCCTAGATAACACTCCGAGTTCTTCAACAAGATAAAAACTCAGCAAACCTGGAAATCCCCGCTTGCTATGTTTTGATTAGTAATAGAACTCTAATGAGCAACTGATAACTATCACTTCCTAGTGACATCTTTAATTGACGTCTTATGTCCAGCAAACTTGCGTCAAACCCGGCACCTGTCAGGTATAAATATTACCAACGTTGCCTTAAGCAATGCCTGTTGTACGAGCTACTGAAGCCAGCTGCCTGCACGACCCCGTGTTGGTAAATCTAGCACTCTGTCGCTGCAGCCTGCTATCCTGTGGTGGTGAAGCTGCTGATACCATTATCGCCGCTAAAGCGCGAACTATGGTGCAGTACGCTTAAGGAGCTGAACAGCCGTCCTCTGCGAAGACATCCAGCAGATTCCAGCTGCCCGCGGACGCTGTCCCCCCTCCTTCCTCGACGCGCTGAAGAGACCCGCTGCCTTTCTCCTGCAGAGAAATCCAGCCACGGCGCTTCCGGTTTACCCTCGCAGGTGACGGGGATATCGAGAGAGACCCCTGAAGGAGATACCAATCCTCCATCATTCTATTCAGAGGTATGGTGTTGACTAAACCCTTAGACGAGAATTCTTGAAACAAACCTTGGCAAAACCAACTTAACTTAAAGCTACTTACTTACTCCCCTTCTCACGTGTTAGGCTTAGGTCAGGCACACTGGGGTAGGCTTAGTTAGAAGCACCAGTTGAGTATGTTAGCCTAATGTATATATGACTGTATATATGTTTTATTACTTTTAAACCATTGTATGGCTAAGAAACCATATCAATGCTTTTACAGTTCTATTTCGCAATACTTATCTTACTGTACGTACTTTTTATAATAACAATTATTGCAATTGTGGCAATACATTTCTATTGTACGAGAAGAAAGACTGTTCAATAAATGTTAACCCTTTATTGACAAACGCCCGTCTCTCTATTCTCTACATACCGTGAAAGTAAACTGCACTAGACTGACTGAGTGAAATCTATGTCTATTGTTTCACACGACCCTAGAGATTGACTCTTGATCTGAGGAGCAAAGTTGTCATGTTGCACGGTTGTTGGAAAACTGAATCCCTTCTTGTCTGTGCCAAGGAAGCTGATCACTTCCTATGCAGAGAAGAAAGTTTCCAGTGACCTCTGATCTAGTTGGTAACACAACCCAATTAAGTTTAGCATAGTCAGTGGAGGCCTGGAATATCCGCAGTTCCACGTTGATACTACTGTTTATGTTATTCCAATGCGCAGGGCCTAGTGGGAAACTAGGAACTACACTACATGGCGCCCAAACGTTTGGTAAGGCGATAAACTAACGCAAGACTTTTAGAGTAACTCAGTCGTGCATATTTCACACCCCTTTCTCCCGTAAATACTCCAATAGACGTCTGGAGTGGGTGAAAGGTTAAAATCCGCCCGACCTTAGTAGGAAGAGATTCCTATGTAAAGCTCTGGTTTATTCAACGTTGAAGGATACAGTGTTCCAAAATATTGTGCACCTAATCTTTGTCTCCTTGGAGACCAACTCTGCAAACCTTGCATTTTTACAATGCCAGAAAATAACGGAACCACTGGGGCCGCAGCAGATGCGACTCAGCAAGGTCCCGCATACACAGACCCGGATGCAATAATCATCCTGGCACATTTAAGAAAATCTATAACTTCAAAACTTATAGTAAACGGACTGACACCTCAGGGTGGTACAGTAATTTTCGTGATAGAGGCTCACGAGTATCGGCAGACAGAGGTATTCTATTCATGGATAAACTTTCCAGCGGTAAACGCTATAACAAAAGAGTTTCACTATTACAAAATAGAGAAACCTCCGGAAGAGTACGCTCCTTTCGAGGAGATTGAAATTCCACTTAAATTTCAAGAGCACCTGCTCTGGTTTAATGGCGCCCTAAAACACAATGATCACATAACCAGGCTCGGTCCACTAGGTAGACCAGGAGCCACGTGGCCGGTTCTAGCCAGCTACACACCACATCCAGACATTGCAAAAATGTCTAAGGAAGAGCTGTTAGTACATCTAAAAACATTAATAAAAATACATAGGCAATTAGTCCAATATGTAATGCGGACTGCAACAGTCAAGCCAGCTGTTAATACACCACAGCTGACCCCTCATCAGGGGAACACAAATAAAATTACACCACAGAACATACAGTCATGTCTTGGTAAAACACCCGTAAAACGGGAACAAATTCCTTTCTGGTTAGCACAGAAAATCACTCAAATAGAGGCAGTATTTCCTGATACTACCCCTATTGAGAAACACAGAATCTTGACCATCTGCCTTCCTATGGAATCGCACCACATGTGGAGGACTGTGACACTTGGGGTACAGTCTTTGCTTCCATTTACACAAAAACACACGGTGTTCCGTCTATGGCGGTAATACCAGAAGTGCTAAAACAGATTCAAAATGAATTCGGTCCAGAGCCCGCTTTAAATCTAGGTATGAAATTACTGAAGGACTTCAAGCAGGTCTCGGCTATATTATTAGCCAACGTAAAGGGAGAAGCAGCATCTGTGGCGATTCGCCAGAAGTTGAAGGAAACAGATATAAAAGATCCTGTTGAGCTAGCAAAAATCATAGAAAAGTGCTATGAAGAATTAGGTGGAGACAGTTTGGGTGGAAAACCAGTTAAGCCCCAACTGCTCGAAAATCCTGAAAAATTATTTATTACAAATAATTCAAATACTCCTAAAAAGAGCTGGGATGGAAATAAACAATCCACTCCCAAGGAAAAAGTTTTCCAGTCCAGAGGAAGGTCTCCTCGACGGAGGGAAAGAACTCCGACTCGAGAACGCCAGTCTCCCCAGAGGGAGTCCTCTGAGAAAAGATATAACCTTAGAAATAGGGTTAATCTAAAAAAACCTGATAGATATCAAAGTATTGATACACATCCCTCTCGATCTTTTCCACAGAATTCGGAAAGAAGAGGACGGTCAGACCCAGGAGAGCACACCAAGTCCAAAGACAAGGAACCTGCTCAAAATAAGAAATCTCAATTTCAGAAAAAGAAGGTAGCCAGTATTAGAGTAATCAACCATGCCGAGAATACTGAGGACACAGTTGAAAAACGGGGAGTGGGCATTGACAATGTTGGACAGTGCAGCAGAAATCATTATAGCGCGCAAGATCTTGATGAGTCATCTGGAGACAGTGGACACGAATGAATACATTCAAGTTGAAACTGCCGACGCCAGACTTAGCGAGCCCCATAAAATATACGAAATAACATTGCGTATAGAGGGTGATAAGACTAGGAAAATTAGGGGTGTATTTTGGGATAAGCTCTCAAAAGGCTATGATATTCTGTTAGCTGAAAAAGATTGGCCCCCGGAGTTTGTCAGGGAGTGCCCTCGTGGCGAAGAAGTGATTATGCCTGCCTTCTCGAATCACATACTGATTCACAAAAAATATACATATGCAAGGAAATGGGCAGTGGCCCAGGCACCTGCATTATATAAAAATCATGTAGGATGGGATGAGGATTCACCGCCTCACAAAATCCAATTAAAAAGTGAACCAACTGCCCAACGGCAGTATCCCATAAAGCAAGAAGCTAAAAAACAGGTCAGGGAGATCTTAGATCAACTTGAGTACCAGGGGGTGATTGAAACATGCACCTCTCAAATGAACAATCCTTTGTTTCCTGTCTCCAAGCCAGACAATTCATATCGTCTAGTTTTGGACTACAGACATCTTAATACATGTTGCAAAACCTTTGCAGTACAAAACTCGCATAGTGCAGCCCTAATGAATAACATAGTTAGGAAAAAATATAAAACGACATTAGACATTTCTAATGGTTTCTTTTGTCAAAACATTGCACCAGAAAGCAGATATTTGACCGCTTTCTCCGCATTTGGGTTGCAGAAAAAATTCTGTCGACTCCCACAGGGGTTCAAGAACAGCCCAGGACTATTCTCAGCTAGGGTAACAGAGTTACTACAAATCTATGATGATGAAGCATTATCTTACGTAGATGATATTTATCTCACAGACGACGACTTGGATACTCACTTGAAAAGAGTGAACACCATTATACTTGGGTTCGTAGCAGAGGGTTACAAATTCAACTTTAAAAAGTCCCGAATTGCCCATCTGACAGTACTATTTTTAGGGTACAAATTATCAAGTGAAGGGAAAAGCCTAGCGGACAACTTCTTAGAGAAGTGCGCTGTACTCCAAGCTCCCAAAACGCTGAAGAATTTACAATCCATACTAGGTTTTCTGAATTTCGGAAGAACTTACATTCTAAATTACGCAGAGAGGGTTAAACCTCTCTACGAACTAATTAAACCTGATTTTAAACAAATCAATTGGACTCAAAAACACACAGAAATTTTGAGATCACTGCAAACAGACATGTTAGCAAAAACAAAATTAGATACACGTGACAACACACGTGATCTTGTAATCCGAGTCATCCCAGGAAGATGCGGATTCACATACCTAACCTCTAATGAGGGAGAAAAGGTACCAATTTCAATTAAATCTCACTTGTACACACAAGCAGAAAAAACATTCAGTCACACAGAAAGAACTGTGAAAGCAGTGCAAATCGCATTAGCAAATGAACGAGAACTAGCACACGGCAAACGGATTAATATCCTTACAGCGGAATCCGCCTTCGAGGCGCTATTCAGCCCAGTAAACCTGCCTACAGTGTCACTGGATCTGAAATGGATACAGTGCATAGATTCTCTAGGAGTGGAAGACGTGAAATACTATTTCGCACTGCAATTTGAAGAACTGAATGATTTAGAATATGAAGAAGAATATCCTCTGCCAATCGAAATTCTGCCTCTCCCACAATACGCATGTATAATCTATACAGATAGCTTTGTACAGCATTTCAACGTAGAGAGAAAATCCTACGATGCAGCATGTGCGATCATTAAAGGTCGTTGGCTGTGCGGTAAATTCAGGCCGAAAGTAACAAAAACTGAATCTGTAAGAAACTGTTCGGTTCAGAGAACTGAAATCAGATCTTTAAAGATGGCGCTAGAAAATGCAGAACGTGAATTCCCGACACTTATAGTGTGCGATTCTCATTTTTGCGTCAACTCTTACAACAATAAACTGCAGAGTTGGATCGAAAACGAATACAAAGATGACACAGGTGCCACAATAAAGCATAAATTGCTTTGGGAACAGGTAGCTCTTTTACACAAAGAACTACAAAAGACTCACGTGATTCACGCACAGAGTCTTCAACGTGATGGCGTTCACGTTGCAGGGAATTCATTGGCTAATACAGCCACAGCGGAAGCAACTAAACCGGCTTCCGTAGCCACAAAAAAGCGTACAGATAAGTACATAGACGGGGAAACCATGCTGGCAGTAAAAACGACCGTAAAAGGCGACTGTGCAGCACTACCCGTAAACTATCCACTCAATTATGCATACATAATCGATGCAAACTCCGTTCCTTTTGCTCGAATCCCTGGAGTGGGGGACAGAGTAATTCCAAACAGGAGCAGGAGGGGCTTCCTCTTTCTGGAAGCACACATGGGATTGGGTCTGAGACACCAAACAATCAAAGCCTCTCTAAAAGAATTACAATCAGAGTACTGGTGGCCGGACATGAGTGAAGGACTTCATGACTTTGCAAAGAACTGTCCGAACTGCAACAGAGATCGCAGTGATGAACCGGCAAGTATAGTTTCAGAAATCCTGATAGACTGCATAACGCGGTCTATCTGCGCAATCAAAGAAGAGAAGCGCGTCCCAGTGTACACCATTAAGACGAAAAGCACTTAAAATAATGAGGCCACCAGCGCTCGGCTGACGCTAGAACGGTTATAAAAGATTTGCGAGTCTTTATCGGCACATACGCAATTACCACGTTCCATTCTGACCAGGGTCCTGCTTTCAGCTCTCGAGCCTATAAGGAGGCCATGGCTAGCATGGGAATTGGGCTGCGGTATTCTTGTCCGTCATACCCCGGAAGGGAACAATGTGGTAGAAAGAAAAAACCGTGACATAAAGCAATCTATAACAGCGAAGGTATTAGGTTCAGGCGCTGGGTGGGTCAAACATTTAATAAGTGTCCAAACTAGTCTTAACAACATGCCAAGAAATTCTCTAAAAGGTTTCAGCCCATACGAACTATTGTTCGGAATTAGAATGCGCGTTCAGGACCTCGATAGTCAGATGTCAGTGGTACAAGAAGAAACAACGCACTTTGATGTAAAAGATCGTTTGGCTGTTTTACAGGAACTGAATGAAACAAGAAAATCATTAAGCAACATAAAGTTAAAGCAACAGCCAAGTACCACTGACGAGGCACCACCCGCAACAGCCCCAGCAAGGCCTGTCTGGATTCCAAAGATTGGGGATCTAGTCAGAGAAAAGATCGCGGTTAAGAAGGAATTTGGGCCTTCTTACAGAAAAGCAGTACCTGTCTTAGCAGTCACCGGAACAAGATCAGTTGTGCTACCGCCCCTTGCTGGTAAAAAGGAGAACAGAGTCGTGTCTATCGATCTGGTAAAACCACAAGCATGTGGCCTATAATCAACAGTAGGCCCAGTGGACTCCCAAGAAACAACAGAATACCCAAACTTGCAACAATCCAAGAGGTTCAAACTGAAAGACTCATCACATTCGATCAGCCTGCAGTGCACAATGAAGGACTATGCAATAATGCCATGGAACTCGTGCCTCTTGAAACACAGATTGAAACAGTTCGTCAAGAAACAACACCAGTCTACAATGATGTGGCATCAGAAAGTGCTACCGATAGACAGATTGAAAGAACAATCCCATCAATTGACAGAACTGCCTCTGGTTATTTCATCAACTTCGACAACTTCTCTGAAGATTTAAACGACCCCGAAGTGATGCCAGAAACAAAAAAGTATTCTAAAGAAAATACAACAGGACTCCTTCAACAAATCAAAGAACTATATCTGGATTCACCTTTGATTGAGCATTGGATTATCTCAGGGGTATTCATACTCCTACTATGCCTAATTTTAGTTTTAATTTTAGGAAAGTTTATTACAATTGAATGGACACAGCAAGTCAGAACATCAACCTAGTCCTGAAACCACACAGATCATCCCACGTGAAGAAAAGAGAACTGTCAACAGTAAATGTCACAGCAATTCCAATACCTGGTGGGGTAGTATGGGAGAAAACAGACTATGAGATCTATGGTCCGGTCGAAATCCTGAAGTATCCTCATCAACTAAAGGTTTCCTTAAGTGACTTTGTGACACCTAGTACATTCTCTGATGATTGGGACTTTAACAGTATTAATGACATGATGTCTGATTTAGTAATGTCAGCTAGATTCACAGATCATGATTATTTACAAGGTTCATCTAGTTATGAGCAGTTATTCTGTTACACCCACTATGGGGATCATTACTTGCATAAATCTGCACAGCCTAGAAATGTTTTTATGTATAATCAATGGGAACATTGTTCTACACCACCTAAAAGCAGTTCTAAAGCATTTTTTGAGAAATTCAAATACTTCTCAGGGTTTAACACCAGTGATGCAGAAACGTTTTATTATAAACTGTTAGATAAAACAGGAATGAAAACAATGCTGACAAATTCTAAATTGATATATTCAGAAGCAATTTATGACAAAATGATGACATTTGGTTTTGATTATTGGAAAAATAATATTGAAACGAAAACAATTTGGGGTACAAAAGATTGGCAGGTGCAAGGCATAGAAGCACTATTTAGAACCTGCATGATACCAGAACAAATGTTATTTTTAAATGACACAATACACCAAACATCTTGTCTTGGCCTAGCTAAGATCAAAGACCTTAAAACACCGTCTATACCAAAGCCAATACCTGAGAATACAACCACAGATATTGAATTAGACATGTCACAAATTTTACATTTCAACAGAACACATCCTGATTGGAAAAAGTGGTTAATCTGGCCTACAGACACAAATAGCTGTCAAGATAGATTCCTGAATAAAACACAGGGGTTAAAAATGACCAGATTAGACTCGAGATACTCCCAGAGACAACATCCAGGGATTATAACAACATACAGTGTAGGGAAGCTCTGCCTTGAATGGCTAAAATCATCCACACTGGCTGAAATTAAGCAACACTTGTCTTTATTAAAAGATGGTGCTGATTTGCGCGATTTCATTCTTGGACCACGCAAACAGCGTCAAAAGCGTTTCATAGCGACCAGTATCTATGCTGCTTACAACGAGGCTTGGAAAGTAAAGCAAATTGAAACTGCTGAAAAAATACGAGAAATTGATCGTATTAATTTGAAGAAATCACTTTCTGTGGTAGACAATGGGTTAACGACTCTGTCTTCCAGAATATATTCTTTGGACAATATTGTATCCTCTGCCTTTGATGTGATAGACAGAGATTTGCTAATGTTACAACATGGCCAATCTCAATTACGCTCTATTATAGAACTAGGCTGGACGCTGCAAAATCTTCGTTCAGGCTATGTGCCTTGGCGTTTAATCAACACAACGTCATTATTTTCCAGTTTTAACCTTACTGATAAACAGATCAGTTTGGCACAGAAAGGAGCAGACTATACAATCCTGAGCATCGAAAAACTCGAGAGATTACCATTGACAATGTCAGAGAGTCCTGTCATTGAATGGATAATACACGGAATTATCACAATTCCGATAACAACTTTCCGATTTAAAAAGTGCCTTGAATACATACCTGCTGGCCAGTATGAACAATTGTGTAAAGGATATGTAAAATCCGAATGGAAATTACCATACACTCATTCTTGCTATAGTGACAGCGACAAAAATGTATTTCTTAGTGGTGACAACTGTAAACACTCACTAAGCGGTATACTTTTGTGTCAGGGTATTAATTTACACGGAGCATGTGATGGAAATTCAAACAACCTTTCATGCCACCAGCTAGTCACACCTGCAACTCAGATAGAGCCCTTCTTTATGCAACTCGCAAACAGGAGTTACATTCTTAGAACGGATCACAGATGTTGTGGCCTGATGCCAGGGAAAAGTTATCTAGTACAAGTTACGTCCATGATCAAATGTTGTATGCAAGCATTGTTTCCGAGTGGGCCTCCAGACCTAGTGACTCCCATCTGGCCTCGTCTGAATCTCTATTCTATACGAATTGATACATTTAGCAAAATGAAATCTGTACTTTTACAGACAACAGTGCCTATAACGTCATCTAAAGAGACGTATGATCTTCTAGTTGCAAGGACAGCTACTGAAATTCATGACCTTTTATCAACAAATTGCCCCGTGCATTTCGTAGAAATGTTCAGCCAACTCCTTAACATGTCTAGTGCTACAAGCATCCCAGGCATATTTAAGACAGTCTTTACGGGACTGCTAACACCCTTCCAGGCAATTTTGGGAATCTTTCCTAATTTTGTGCACTCCATTTTTGGCGGTATACCATTATTTTTGGGACTCGTCGCAGGGATTCTATTTTTGACCCTCCTGCTACGTTATGGCAAGCCTCGGCTCAGACATAGCTCCCATGGGAATGGAAGAGACAATCCTAGCAATGCGCTACCGGGACAGGATAACTAACGTCCTTGGATTGGCCAGGCTGAGAGATCTAAACATGACCTGGTTCCTTTCATTCAGACCGATATGGCAAAATTGCATTTTACCGGTGCTACGGTGTATGCTTTGCGGCGATGAATGCGTGTTGGACATCTGTCTTTCACTTCCATCAGCAGTACCAATGGACGTCGATACTTTGCTCAGTCCAATAACGGCTCGCGCATTGTGTTGTCCCCAGCGGCTACCAATCCTGATGACGGCATTCGTGGAGACTCCTGTACTACAACCAAGTGGTAACAGTGGAGCGAGTGACAAAAGCAACATCATCCAGGTACAACGTTCTGTGAGCATTGCTGGTCCTGCCTTCGATGACAGCAATCATTCTCACACCTGCCAAGTTACAGCGCTATCTAATTTGGTTGAACTATCACCTGAATTTGTAGACCAATTCTTTGAGAGCCTGTCTGATACGATGTTCTCACCCGTACAGAAACAATAACTTTTGAGAAGCTTTCCGACTCACAGCGTTCCCATGAACTCTGAATTCGGCCTTCAGTTTTGATCAACAAAAACTGCCAAGAGCTTTGGAAATCTATTTTTCTTTGAATTGGACAATTTTTTCTAATATTGACCATTTTTTGGCACGAACAATTCTTTGCTTAACGTAAAAACTATTCTTAGAGAACAGAAGCTTCACACTTCTATTTCTAAACACATCTAGAGACATAACAACATTACAACAGCCTCTAGCACACATGTTATTAGGATGCATTTTTATGTGATGATTTATCTCGCTTTTCTTCTGTCAGAGATACTTCATGTGTAATTCCTTTTGCATAATCGTTCATTGATTTCATATGCAGTAATTTTTTGAATGATTACTATGCTTTAAAAAACGTACAGTACCTAAATTCCATGTATAACAAGTACGCCTATTTCGAATGCATTTATGTATTTTGGGGTGGGCAATGTTACACATGCATCTAATTACTTTAGTTTTAGTAATTTTGATGGACATTAACCCGTGGAGTGGGTGTTGCATGTTTATCTAGGTTCCTGATCGATACTGTGACCTTATGCCCCTATTCGGCTATAAAGCCATTTATTCCCTATATTGGCATAACCGTTCAAGTGCGATTTTCTGAAAAGTCATCTCTGGCCTCACACAAACAGAGCCACATTCCAGCATAGCTTCCTCTGCCACTTCCTTTGCGACCAATTAGTGCAATGACAGAGCAGCAGTCACTATCTGATATTCCTAGATAACACTCCGAGTTCTTCAACAAGATAAAAACTCAGCAAACCTGGAAATCCCCACTTGCTATGTTTTGATTAGTAATAGAACTCTAATGAGCAACTGATAACTATCACTTCCTAGTGACATCTTTAATTGACGTCTTATGTCCAACAAACTTGCGTCAAACCCGGCACCTGTCAGGTATAAATATTACCAACGTTGCCTTAAGCAATGCCTGCTGTACGAGCTACTGAAGCCAGCTGCCTGCACGACCCCGTGTTGGTAAATCTAGCACTCTGTCGCTGCAGCCTGCTATCCTGTGGTGGTGAAGCTGCTGATACCATTATCGCCGCTAAAGCGCGAACTATGGTGCAGTACGCTTAAGGAGCTGAACAGCCGTCCTCTGCGAAGACATCCAGCAGATTCCAGCTGCCCGCGGACGCTGTCCCCCCTCCTTCCTCGACGTGCTGAAGAGACCCGCTGCCTTTCTCCTGCAGAGAAATCCAGCCACGGCGCTTCCGGTTTACCCTCGCAGGTGACTGGGATATCGAGAGAGACCCCTGAAGGAGATACCAATCCTCCATCATTCTATTCAGAGGTATGGTGTTGACTAAACCCTTAGACGAGAATTCTTGAAACAAACCTTGGCAAAACCAACTTAACTTAAAGCTACTTACTTACTCCCCTTCTCACGTGTTAGGCTTAGGTCAGGCACACTGGGGTAGGCTTAGTTAGAAGCACCAGTTGAGTATGTTAGCCTAATGTATATATGACTGTATATATGTTTTATCACTTTTAAACCATTGTATGGCTAAGAAATCATATCAATGCTTTTACAGTTCTATTTCGCAATACTTATCTTACTGTACGTACTTTTTATAATAACAATTATTGCAATTGTGGCAATACATTTCTCTTGTACGAGAAGAAAGACTGTTCAATAAATGTTAACCCTTTATTGACAAACGCCCGTCTCTCTATTCTCTACATACCGTGAAAGTAAACTGCACTAGACTGACTGAGTGAAATCTATGTCTATTGTTTCACACGACCCTAGAGATTGACTCTTGATCTGAGGAGCAAAGTTGTCATGTTGCACGGTTGTTGGAAAACTGAATCCCTTCTTGTCTGTGCCAAGGAAGCTGATCACTTCCTATGCAGAGAAGAAAGTTTCCAGTGACCTCTGATCTAGTTGGTAACACAACCCAATTAAGTTTAGCATAGTCAGTGGAGGCCTGGAATATCCGCAGTTCCACGTTGATACTACTGTTTATGTTATTCCAATGCGCAGGGCCTAGTGGGAAACTAGGAACTACACTACAACATATACAGCCTTTCACATATGCAGTTACTCACCCATATACCACTGAGACATTCATTCACTCACCAAAACAGCCATAGGCACAGTCACTCACACAAGCAGCCCCTCGCAGACACACTCATGCACCCATGCACCCAGTAAATCACACACTCACACGTCCATGCAGGGAGTCCCACACCCCCACCCACACACTCAGACACCCATAGAGGTACTCAGACAACCAACAATAACCCATATAGACACTAATGTAGCTACTCGCCAACACATGCAGCCACTTACATTCCAACTGACAGAAATTCACACAGATTAGTCATTCACCCATACACTCACTGAGAAACGTATAATCACTTACTTATACAGTCAGTTAAACACCCACTGAATCATCTAAACAGACACTCATACACCCATTCAATGTTAAATACACCTTGGCATATGTATACACAGAGTGACCGAAATGTTATGGCATTAAGGAATGGGTAAAATAAACATTATCAGCAAGAAAAGTGGAGTGTGTGCTCTGTTGGAACCATTATATATATATATGAGGCCCCCATCACATAGGAAGGTGCTCGCTCAGCGGCTGGGATGCCGCTTTTAACATCAAGGCTCGTTGGGGTGACCAAAAATAGAGCAGCACTCGAACATGACGTATGCTTTCCCCCAGTAAAAGCATTTATTTGGTATGCATGGCTTCATTTCTCAGTTCAGTTAAGCATATGACTGCCACCTGACGTGTTTCGTTTTACACTTCCTCAAAGGCACAGCAGTCAAAGGAAGCAAACCGGGCCACATCCGCCTTTTTGTCTTCTCCACCCATCATGTGCTGCCATTCAGCCGCTTTGAATAAGAAAAAGCGTGACGGTCGATGGGAGGTGTAGTCTGTAATAATTCCATCAATGGTTGCTTCCTTAATATTTGCTTAATTCACAGCTTCCAATGAGCCCCAAGGAATGAAGTTGCGCTAAATCCATGCGCCGTGCTCCAAACTAGAGGCCCCCATCATATGGGGTTGTGCTCGCTCAGCGGCTGGCCTGCCGCTTTTAATATCAAGGCTCGTTGGGGTGATCAAAAATAGAGCAGCACTCGAACACGACGTTTGCTTTTCCCCAGTGAAAGAATGTATTTGGTATGCATGGGTTCATTTCTCAGTTCAGTTAAGCATATGACTGCCACCTGACGCGTTTCGTTTTACACTTCCTCAAAGGCACAGCAGTCAAAGAAGCGAACCAGGCCACATCCGCCTATTTGTCTTCTCCACCCATCACGTGCTGCCATTCAGCCACTTTGAATAAGCCAATGCGTGATGGTCGTTGGGAGGTGTAGTCCGTATTAATTCCATCACTGGTTGCTTCTTTAATATTTGCCGAATTCACAGCTTCCAATGAGCCCCAAGGAATGAAGTTGCGCTAAATCCATGCGCCGTGCTCCAAACTAGAGGCCCCCATAACATGGGGTGCTGCTCGCTCAGCGGCTGGCCTGCCGCTTTTAACATCAAGGCTCGTTGGGGTGACCAAAAACTAGAGCAGCACTCAAACACATCATTTGCTTTTCCCCAATAAAAGCATTTATTTTGTATGCATGGCTTCATTTCTCAGTTCAGTTAAGCATATGACTGCCACCTGACGCATTTCGTTTTACACTTCTTCAAAGGCACAGCAGTCAAAGGAAGCAAACCGGGCCACATCCGCCTATTTGTGTTCTCCACCCATCACGTCCTGCCATTAAGCTGCTTTGAATAAGCCAATGCGTTATGGTCGATGGGAGGTGTAGTCCGTAATAATTCCATCAATGTTTGCTTCCTTAATATTTGCCGAATTCACAGCTTCCAATGAGCCCCAAGGAATGAAGTCGCGCTAAATCCATGCGCCGTGCTCCAAACTAGAGGCCCCCATCATATGGGGTTGTGCTCGCTCAGCGGCTGGCCTGCCGCTTTTAATATCAAGGCTCGTTGGGGTGACCAAAAATAGAGCAGCACTCAAACACGACGTTTGCTTTTCCCCAGTGAAAGCATTTATTTGGTATGCATGGGTTCATTTCTTAGTTCAGTTAAGCATATGATTTCGACCTGATGCGTTTCGTTTAACACTTCCTCAAAGGCACAGCAGTCAAAGGAAGCAAACCGGGCCACATCCGCCTATTTGTCTTCTCCACCCATCACGTGCTGCCATTCAGCGGCTTTGAATAAGCCAATGCGTGATGGTCGTTGGGAGGTGTAGTCCGTAATAATTCCATCAATGGTTGCTTCCTTAATATTTGCCGAATTCACAGCTTCCAATGAGCCCCAAGGAAGAAAGTCGCGCTAAATCCATGCGCCGTGCTCCAAACTAGAGGCCCCCATCACATGGGGTGGTGCTCGCTCAGCGGCTGGCATGCCGCTTTTAACATCAAGGCTCGTTGGGGTGACCAAAAATAGAGCAGCACTCGAACACGACGTTTGCTTTTCCCCAGTAAAAGCATGTATTTGGTATGCATGGCATCATTTCTCAGTTCAGTTAAGCATATGAGACTGCCACCTGACGCGTTTCGTTTTACACTTCCTCAAAGGCACAGCAGTCAAAGGAAGCAGACTGGGCCACATCCGCCTATTTGTCTTCTCCACCCATCACGTGCTGCCATTCAGCCGCTTTGAATAAGCCAATGCGTGATGGTCGATGGGAGGTGTAGTCCGCAATATTTCCATCAATGGTTGCTTCCTTAATATTTGCCGAATTCACAGCTTCCAATGAGCCCCAAGGAATGAAGTCACGCTAAATATATGCGTCGTGCTCCAAACTAGAGGCCCCCCTCATATGGGGTGGTGCTCGCTCAGGGGCTGGCCTGCCGCTTTTAACATCAAGGCTTGTTGGGGTGAACAAAAATAGAGCAGCACTCGAACACGATGTTTGCTTTTCCCCAGTAAAAGCATTTATTTGGTATGCATTGCTTCATTTCTCAGTTCAGTTAAAAATATGACTGCCACCTGACGCATTTCGTTTTACACTTCCTCAAAGGCACAGCAGTCAAAGGAAACAAACCGGGGCACATCTGCCTATTTGTCTTCTCCACCCATCACGTGCTGCCATTCAGCCTCTTTGAATAAGCCAATGTGTGATGGTTGATGGGAGGTGTAGTCCGTAATAATTCCATCAATGGTTGCTTCCTTAATATTTGCCGAATTCACAGCTTCCAATGAGCCCCAAGGAATGAAAATGCGCTAAATCAATGGGCCGTGCTCGAAACTAGAGGCCCCCATCACATGGGGTGGTGATCGCTCAGCGGCTGGCCTGCCGCTTTTAACATCAAGGCTCATTGGGGTGACCAAAAATAGAGCAGCACTCGAACACGACGTTTGCTTTTCCCCAGTACAATTATTTATTTGGTATGCAGGGCTTCATTTCTCAGTTCAGTTAAGCATATGACTGCCACCTGACGCGTTTCATTTTACACTTCCTCAAAGGCACAGCAGTCAAAGGAAGAAAACCGGGCCACATCCGCCTATTTGTCTCCTCTACCCATCACGTGCTGCCATTCAGCCGCTTTGAATAAGCCAATGCGTGATGGTCAATGGGAGATGTAGTCCATAATAATTCCATCAATAGTTGCTTCCTTAATATTTGCCAAATTCACAGCTTCCAATGAGCCCCAAGGAATGAAGTTGTCCTAAATCCATGCGCAGTGCTCCAAACCAGAGGATCCCTTCACATGGGGTGGTGCACATTCAGCGGCTGGCCTGCCGCTTTTAACATCAAGGCTCGTTGAGGTGACCAAAAATAGAGCAGCACTCGAACACGACGTTTGCTTTTCCCCAGTAAAAGCATTTATTTGGTGTGCATGGCTTCATTTCTCAGTTCAGTTAAGCATATGACTGCCACCTGACGCGTTTCATTTTACACTTACTCAAAGGCACAGCAGTCAAAGGAAGCAAACCGGGCCACATCCGCCTATTTGTCTTCTCCACCCATCACGTGCAGCCATTCAGCCGCTTTGAATAAGCCATTGCGTGATGGTCGAACGGCAGATGTAGCCTGGTTTGCTTCCTTTGACTGCTGTGCCTTTGAGGAAGTGTAAAACGCAACGCGTCAGGTGGCAGTCATATGCTTAACTGAACTGAGAAATTAAGCCATGCATACCAAATAAATGCTTTTACTGGGGAAAAGCAAACGTGGTGTTCGAGTGTTGCTCTAGTTTTTGGTCACCCCAACGAGCCTTGATATATATATATATATATATATATATATATATATATATATATATATATATTACCTACTGGCGATAGCCAGTAGGTATATATAGTTAGGAGTATTTGTCTATGGAACTTTTGAAAATTCTATGACTAATAACTTTGGCGTTTGTGGATGGAATCGGCTGAAATTGTCAGGAAAATGGCACATTTTGTTTCTGAGCAGCACCTGAAAATTTGGGGGGGTTTCGTCAAGGGGGGGCCGAGAAAAAAGGGGGGTCCCAAAACACGTTTTTCCCATGTTAATTTCCATAGGGCCTTTGGCCTCACTTTTAGCTCGAACGGCTGAATGGATTTGCACGAAACTTGGCAAAATTATAGGGACTGTTAGCCCGATGTGCCTTTGCTAGGTCTCAATATATGTGCTCCAGTGGATTTTGAGAAATTAACGTTCAAAACAAGATATATATCTGTAACAGCGCTCCGGGCTGCGCTCCGGTTACTTTTCGCGAAACGGAACTTTGCGATGCGAAGCTTATTGGCTCCCCGGTGTCTGTCAACATTCTAAACAGTCCGGAGCGGCCGCCATCTTATCTCTCGGTAGGATTGAGAGAGAAGAAGAGGTGAAAAACGAAGGGGGAATTTAATGAAAGGGGGCAAGGTATACCCCTCTTGACCCCCTAGGAATGTTGTTGGGGTTATTAAAGGGTCCCGTGGGGAAAATAAAAAAAACATTATTTTTCACGGTAGAAGCGCTTCACGGGAAGCGAACTGGGCCGCAAACTGGTGGCGAAACGGGAATTCGCCATTTTGTGCTTCGTTTTAATTAAATTACTAGGTATAAGGGGGTGCGGGAGACGTATCCTAATCCCCTATGTTTTCTGAGGGTGGCTGAGGAGGCTCATATATGTTGATACATCTCTTCCAGCGGCTGTGTGTGAGCTTTTTTTTTTTTTTTGCTGCGTGACGTCTGTTAACGTTAGATTCGATGGAAATCAGGAAGTGTTGACCGCCAATTTGTCAGTGCGATAAAATATTTTGTTATAAATGAATCCTTATTGATAAACATTGGTTGCGCCATCTTGCCTTTTTTCCAATGCCACAATTTTGTCGTGCACGGCAGCCATTTTAGATGCCAGGCTGGTCGCAGGCTATCACCTAGCCCTGCGGATGTAGTTTATGGCCTCAGCTGTAGAGAATCCAGACATGCCAACCCTCCCGATTCAGGCGTGAGACTACTGATTTCAGTGCTAGTCTCCCGCCTCCCGATTTCTGCAAGCAAAAACCCGGGGGGAATATTACCAACAACTAGCGATAATTTTTGTCTCTAACTTGTTTAGAGACAAAAATTATCGCCGCACATCGGCGATTTTTATCGCAGATAAACCTTGCTATTAGCAAGGTTTATCGCAAATGCGAAAAAAAACGGCCGCAATGCATGAATATCGCTGAAAAGTCAGCGATATTCATGCATTATCGAGCAAATGCTCTTAGCCATGTTATCCACCTCCCATTGTATAACATGGCTAAGAACTGCTCAGGTCAGGTGTTAGCTTTTGGAGATATTCGCGCTTAGCGCGAATATCTCCAAAAGTTGGTAATAGGAGATAGCGATGTTAGGGACTGTTTCCAGTCGCTAACATCTTGGCACGCCCACTTTGCATGTCATTAGTGATAAATATCACTGACATGCAAAGCGGGGCCCAAGATGGTCGCTATCTCCTTTTAGCTGTCACTAACTGGTGTTAGCGACAGCTTGGTAATAGGGAGATAATTTTATCTCCGCTTTCTTGGCTTTTAAAGCCAAAAAAGCGGAGATAAACCCCCTTGATAATATGCCCCACGATTCCTCGGGGGTTTCAGCTGACATGGCTTCGTATTGTGTTACGTGGTAATTCTTCCAGGAAATGTCAGAGGGTCGATGCAGGGGTTCTAGAAGGGGTGATAAACCATTTAAGCCTCATGAACAAGCGCATGGTCTTTTAAAGATCTGTGAAGTACTCGGGGCGGCGGTGTGTGTGTGTCCTCTTTCAGGAGCGGGCGGGGGGGGGGCACTGCCAGCAACTTTCCAGGCCAGGCAGTGTTCAACACTTGCATCACCCTTTCTCTGCCTGCTATTGCGCTCCATGCTTCGGAAAGGTAAGAAAAAGAACGTGCATTTGAGTTTGAAATGTCCGATCCTGTAGCAGTACACTTGCAAAGCCCACACATGACAATAACCCGATTCAAGGCCCCATTCACCCGATTTTTTAAAAATATATAGCACTCCAATAAAGTAGGATTATAAAACTTTATTAACTTTTAAATATAACGAACGAAACAAAAACTGTAACAAACATTTAAACATTTTTGACAAAAAAAAGCAACAATGGTCGGAAGCTGTCTTTTGTGCGAATAGTCCCAAGGCAGCACAACGTGCTGAGTTCTGGACGGCACCCAGGTGATGTCACCTGGGTGCCGCACTGGTTTTTGGTTTCCTACAATGCAGCTCAGAAAAACAGCGTGGGGCGTCCCGGGTGGTGCGGGGGGAGGTCTCGTCAGTAGCGGTCTGTTGTGCGAATAGTCCCAAGGCAGCAGAACGCGCTGAGATGTGGATGGCACCCAGGTGATGTCCAGTAAACTGCCGCACTGGTTTTGGTATCCTACAATGCTGCTCCGAAAATTGGCGTGGGGCGGCCCGGGGGGGGGGGGGGGCGTGGGGGAGGCGGCGTGAACGGGCCTCCCCAGGTGGCGGCCATCCAGCTGAGTTGCGCCCGCTCTTGCGGCTACAGCGTCTCGCTCACCATGTAGTTGAGTTGCTCCCACTCTTGCAGTGCAGCGATAGGCGGCTGCCACAGGACTCTTAAAATGGCGGCCGGCTCTTCGGTTTTGGGCCTGGTCCACTAAAATGGTCCTGGGACACCTTGGAACTCGGACGCTTGCCTGCTCCATTCTCAAAAGCGTCCCCTCAGCCGTGAAGATTCTACAAAAGTCTTGGGGGCCCTCGACTCCTGCAGGCTTCCGGTGGGGAGCGGCTGCCATGATTGCTCGCGGAATGACCACGACGGAGCCACGAGATGGTGGGTGCTCTCATGGTGACGCCAGCTTCAGTCTGAATCATCCAGAAACAAGGTGGGGCTTTCATCGTTTGGGAAAAAAAAATGTTCTAAACCAATGAAAAGTGTTATTTTTAGGTCATATGACCAAGCCTTCCATCTTTAGGAAACCAAAAGTAAAATGAACCAATGAAAAGTTTTATAAACAAGTCACATGACCTGTTATGCGGCATAGGGCTAAAAAAAGCGTAGAAAATCCGTTGGCACGTGAGGCGGCGTCAGTAGCGGACCGGTGTGCGAATAGGCCGAAGGCAGCACAACGCGCCGAGATCCGAATGGCACCGAGTTAGTGTCCAGCAAGTTGCTGCACTGGTGTGGCTATCCTACAATGCTGTGCCGAAAGACGGCGTGTCCAGCTGAGTTCCGGTCACTTTTGCGGTACAGTGACTGGAACGCACCGAGATCCGGATGGCACCGGGGTGGTGTCCAGCAAGTTGCCGCACTGGTGTGGCCATCCTACAATGCTGCGCCGAAAGTCAGTGTGGGGTGCCCCGTTGGCTTATGAGGTGATGTCAGTAGTGGACCGATGTGTGAATAGGTCGGAACCAGCACAAGGCGCCCTGCACTGTTGAGCTTTTTTCAATGCCTGTTTTTTGTTGTTTCCCCTCCATCAAAAACAAAAAAAAATATAAAACTGTGCAAAAATACAAAAAAATTTTAGAAAAGCAGTGCTTGTAAGACTGTCTGAAGCTCTTTTGCACCTGCTGCAGCTTCACTATTGCCCTGGTGTGGCCAAAGATCGCCCATGACATAGGCGGCCGGCTCCCGAGGTCCGGCGGAACTTTTTTCCTTTTCCTTTCTGCTTCTTGTCCCACAATCCGTTTCACCTGAAGACACGACCAGGTTCCTGAATGTGTGCAGGGGGACGCTATTGATTGAATGAAAATGGCGGCTTGACACAAAGCTGACTCAAGCATTGCTGTTGATGCTATAAAGACTAAAATTGGTTTTCAGTTTGTACATTCTTCAGGGTTTTTTTTTCCATCCAAGGCTGATTGAGAGTTTGTAGAAAAATGGCTTCAGATTTTCCACATATTACTCTTCAACATTCTTCCTAAATGTAACAATGTGAGACTCACTAGGAAAACGGCTGTTTATCTTTCCTTTCAAAATGCTGCCAACAATATTTTCTGAATGGAAGACACCATCTTGTAGCATAAAGGGCCGAAAGGGGTTCTGGTCTGGCCGATTGTTGGTGGAGACATTTTGACTATATCTTGGACCTGCCCGGCCTCGCCCAAAATGGCGCCGGTATAAATGGGACTCGTAACTCCTTGTTGTGTACTGGTTGAACAACCTTGATATCACGAGATATGAATGCAGTTTTGATGCTCATGGCGGGCGGGGACGAGAATTGAGTGAATATTTCTACATCCCTATTGATATTAAGTTCTGATGTGTTATTTATTACTGTACTATTGAAAGTTCGAATTAACGTCACCCATGGTACTTGCACGCAAATGTATATCTAGATAACTTTTTTGTAAGTGGCCCTGTCGTATTTTAATTACAAAATGTACGTCCAGCGATTCCGCAACTGTTAGACATCTTAGTTCTTGCAACCTAATGGCTCGCTCGTTACGTTCCTCTATAATGTAAATGTCTCCTCATCATATACGATTTCAGTTTGCTCCGTGGCCGGCCCACGTGGTTATAGGCCCGTATTTGTATACTGACATTTTCACAATAAAGGTTGTTAAAACAAAACACGGTAGTAGTATTTACATTGGTAAAGTTTTTACTTTTAGTCACTGTTTTCGAATCAGTAAAAGGCAAGTGAAATAAAGCAGTCCAATTACATGACGGATAAAAGGTATAATATGTAGGAACGCAGTAAAGATAAATGGTCAAGGGCAGTTGTGTTTTCCACTCCTGCAACATAAAGTGATCGATAAGAATCTGATAATCAGGCGTATCGGCGACTAAGACAGCAGGCCGAGTCTCTTTTACTCAACGGCTCCGTCATGGAACGAAGAAACACCCTTTTTCTCGAAAAAGGAATATATTTTACTTGCAGGACAGTTGTAAATTTTCCGGGAAAGTACATTAGCCTGGAATATTATAACATATATGTTTAAAAAAAAATAATGTTCGAAAACAATAAAAAGCGTAATTTTTAGGTCATATGACCAAGCTTTTCATCATTAAAATAACAAAAGTAAAATGAACCAATGAAAAGTTTTATTAACAAGTCACATGACCTGTTATGCTTACGTTACGCGCTGCGCGCTGCGCCCCGGATCACTTCCGGGTGCGCTAACGCGGCGTGTCATATAACGCATTACGCGACAACGTAGGTCAAGAATATAGTCAAAATGTCTCCACCAACCAGCGTTCGGAACACAACCCCTTTCAGCAGTCCAAAAAGTTCTGTTAAATGACAACAGAGGGGACAGGCAACAAGAACCATCAGTCAAAGAGGGGAAGGCAAGTTCTTCTCTTCCGGGTCATGTTGGGGCGCTACCGGAACTGATCGAATTGGTAGTCTACAGTGTTTCTGGATGTTTCAGACTAAAGCTGGCGTCAGCATGAGAGCACTACCATCTCGTAGCTCCGTCGTGGCCATTCCACGAGCAGACATGGCAGCCGCTCCCCACCAGAAGCCTGCGGGAGTCGGGGGCCCCCAAGAATTTTGTAGAATCTTCACGGCTGAGGGGACGCTTTCGAGAATGGGACCCAAGCCCTATCAGGGAAGCGTCCGAGTTCCAAGGTGTCCCAGGGCCATTTTAGTGGACCAGGCCCAAAACCGAAGAGCCGGCCGCCATTTTGAGAGTCCTGTGGCAGCCACCTATCGCTGCACCGCAAGAGCGGGAGCAACTTAACTACATGGTGAGCGAGACGCTGTAGTCGCAAGAGCGGGCGATAAACAGCTGAATGGCGGAAGAGGCACAGTGTAGCAAAAGCGGGCAGAATGGCAACTAAAACGGTAAAGGGGCGCCCCACTACAGCGTGTCTTCAGGTCAAACGGATTGTGGGACAAAGTCCAGAATAGAAGAGTCATCAAAAGGCAAAAAGTTCCGCCGGACCCCGGGAGCCGGCCGCCTATGTCGGGGGCGATCTCAGGCTACACCAGTGCTATAAGACTTGGGGAGGGGGTCGGAGCCAAGCGACTTCTCCGAGTCCGTGCCATCACACCGCCCCTCGGGGGCCTCCGTCAAGCGGTTTAGGGAGGTACCATATAACATTGTTTTCAAATGCAAACGACCCTCACTTACTTTGAGAATAGTGAAGCTGCAGTAGGTGGAAATAAGCTTCAGACAGTCTTACAAGCACTGCTTTTGTAAACATTTTTTGATTTTTTTGTATTTTTGCACAGTTTTATATTTTTGTTTTGTTTTTGATGGAGGGGAAACAACAAAGCACAGGCATTGAAAAAGGCTCAAACTCAGAACTCTGAACTATGGCACCCAACATCCAGGACTTGCCATCCGGATCTTGGCGCCTTGTGCTGCTTCCGACCTATTCACACATCGGTCCACTACTGACATCATCTTATAAACCAACGTAATATAAATAGTTATTTAATAAAATGTTTTACCCTGTTACTTTGCTGGTGTGTTGTCTATATTTTTAATATTTGCATAGGGTTTGTCGTTATTTTGGGCGGGGTGAGTGACGGAGCCGAGCTGTCTTGCAGCCCTCATGGTGTGGCGCTCAGTTCATCTCACTATTTTCGTATTTCTCATGAAGGGTTGTTCCTAATGTTTCTATTTTAGCGAGGTCAAAAAGAGATCCAATTAGTGGCCTACTGATTTTGCTCGATTACTTTTATTTTTTTACACGATTTTTCACGATCTGCAAAGACTAAACAGAGTATTGCGACTTTGTGCTTGTTTGTAAATAGAGAATGAACCAAAGAGAATCAATTGTAAAACAGTAAATGCTTGGATAACAATCAATCAAATGGAGAGACAAGCAGGCACGACGGATTACAACGGGGGTAAAGGCCTGCGTTAACTACTCTTCACTATCTGCAAAGAGAGAGTACTACTAAGAGAAAAGAGGGGAGGGGGGCAGCGTTCAAAGCACATCAGCGTGCATAAACACGAAAAAGTTTTTACCTATCACGTACTTGACATTTTACAGCTTTTGATATTTGCTATTAAAAAACCAATGAAATTCACTGAAAAAACCATAGGTTATAGGCCATATATAGTTAGGAATTTGCATTTACAAAACCTTGAAAATTCACTGAAAAAACCATTGGTTATTGACCATATATAGTTAGGAATTAGCCTTTTCAAAACCTTATTTTACTCACACAAAACCATTGAAATTTCATATATAGTTAGTTCCACTAACTATATATCGCGTACCCGCAATCCACTGCTGATGATGTCACATATTACATCATTCATGACATGGTTAGTGACATCACTGATGACATCACTGATGACATCTCAAATGACATCACTGATGACATCTCAAATGACATCACTGATGACATCTCAAATGACATCACTGATAAAATCACTGATAACATCTCATTTGACATGAATGATCACATCACTGATGATATCATTCATGTGATAATACCATAAACCTCTTCAGACTCTAATATAACCTTAGATACAATCAGTGTAAACAGATAGTCACAGACTGTCACTCATCCATGGAGTTACTCACACACCTAGTCAGTCATGCAAAAAATCAATCACACCTCCATTTTCTCAACGATACAGTTATACACACCTTACTTATTCAAACATATACTAACACATATTTACTTTACTCTCTTATACAATCCCTGATATATGTTCACAATGATCCATACAGCCACTCACACATTCACTGGCTCTTATGCACAGTTATTTATATATGTCAACTCTCACATGTACTGTGTTTTACATATGTACTTACTTTGACATGTAGCACTGAGATATCCATTCACTCACTAATACACTCATGCACAGTCAACCACCAATACAGCTGTTTCCACATGCACTTTTGAACCCATACATATAGTGAATCAACTACTCACACATCTATGTACAGAGTCACACACCTGCCAGCCACCCATACACACACACTCAGTTTCCCATACAAATACTTGGACAACCAATGAATAACTCATACAGTTACTCATATAGCTACTGATCAACATATGCAGCAGTTTGTAGAACAACAGATATAATGATGCACAAATTAAAACAGTTTAGTCACTAACCCATGCACTCAGTGAGACACATTTAATCACTCACTCATACAGTCAGTCATGCACCTACTAAATCCTTCATCCAGACACTTATACATCCACTCATTCTTCAATATGTAAGACATATTTTAACTTTACAGAAACATACAGTCACTGGATGTTGTCATCAGTGATGTCATCAGTGATGTCATTTGAGATGTCATCAGTGATGTCATCAGTGATGTCACTAACCATGTCATGAATGATGTAATATGTGACATCATCAGCAGTGGATTGCGGGTGCGCGATATATAGTTAGTGGAACTAACTATATATGAAATTTCAATGGTTTTGTGTGAGTAAAATAAGGTTTTGAAAAGGCTAATTCCTAACTATATATGGTCTATAACCAATGGTTTTTTCAGTGAATTTTCAAGGTTTTGTAAATGCAAATTCCTAACTATATATGGCCTATAACCTATGGTTTTTTCAGTGAATATATATATATATATATATATATATATATATATATATATATATATATATATATATATATATATATATATATATATATATATATATATATATATATATATATATTACCTACTGGCGATAGCCAGTAGGTATATATAGTTAGGATTTTTTCCCTATGGGATTTCTGAAAATTCTATGTCTAATAACTTTGGCGTTTGTGGACGGAATTGGCTGAAATTTTCAGGAAAATGGCACATTTTGTTTCTGAGCAGCCCCTGAAAATTTGGGGGGGGTTCTTCAAGGGGGGGCCGAGAAAAAAGGGGGGTCCCAAAACACGTTTTTCCCATTCATTTTTCCATAGGGCGGTTGGACTCACTTTTAGCCCGAACGGCTGAATGGATTTGCACGAAACTTGGCAAAATTGTAGGGACTGTTAGCCCGATGTGCCTTTGCTAGGTCTCAATATATGTGCTTCAGTGAATTTTGAGAAATTAACGTTTTAAACAAGATATATATCTGTAACAGCGCTCCGGGCAGCGCTCCGGTTCGCGTACTTTTCGCGTATCGGAACTTTGCGATGCGAAGCTGATTGGCTCTCTGGTGTCTGTCAACATTCTAAACAGTCCGGAGCGGCCGCCATCTTGTCTCTCGGTAGGATCGAGAGACAAGAGGAGGCCAAAACAAAGGGGGAAATAAAGGAAAGGGGGCAAGGTAGACCCCTTCTGACCCCCTAGGATTGATGAGGGGGATATTATAGAGCCACGCGGGGCAAAAAAATTTTTTTAAAAAAATTCCGATTTTTTCGCCGTAGAGACGCGTCCCGGTACGCGAACCGGGCAGCTAACCGGGCAGCTAACCGGGCAGCTAACCGGCAGCGTAACGGGAGTCTGAGGAGTAGCTGATTGGCTGTCAACATTGTAAACAGTCCGGAGCGGCCGCCATCTTGTCTCTCGGTAGGATCGAGAGACAAGAGGAGGCCAAAACAAAGGGGGAAATGAAGGAAAGGGGGCAAGGTAGACCCCTTCTGACCCCCTAGGATTGATGAGGGGGATATTATAGAGCCACGCGGGGCAAAAAAAATTTTTTTTAAAAATTCAGATTTTTTCGCCGTAGAGACGCGTCCCGGTACGCGAACCGGGCAGCTAACCGGGCAGCTAACCGGGCAGCTAACCGGCAGCGTAACGGGAGTCTGAGGAGTAGCTGATTGGCTGTTAACATTGTAAACAGTCTGGAGATCGAGAGACAAGAGGTGGAAAAAAAAAAGGTGTAAATGAAGGAAAGGGGTAAGGTGAACCCCTAGGATTGATGAGGGGGCTATTAAAGTTGCCCGCGGGGCAAAAGAAAAAAATATTGCGATTTTTCGTGGTAGAGGTGCTTTCCGGTACGTTAACCGGGCAGCTAACTGGCAGCGTAATGGGAGTCCGACATATTGTGTTTTTGGAACGTTTGTGATATGTGCACGTGTGGATTTTGTCTAATTAAGGTAAAAAAAATATATATATATCTTTAAGCGTGCTCTGGCGCGCTTACGTTACGGGTTTGGTTTGCGCTGCAGAGACGATACGTCATGGTTATGCGATGCATCATGAGGCGTCTCACGGGCTACGTGATACGTCACGTAATAAAGAATATATTTTACAGCTATAGATATTAGCTTTTAAAAAACCAATGAAATTCACTGAAAAAACCATAGGTTATAGACCATATATAGTTAGGAATTTGCATTTACAAAACCTTGAAAATTCACTGAAAAAACCATAGGTTATAGACCATATATAGTTAGGGATTAGCATTTACAAAACCTTATTTTACTCGCACAAAACCATTGAAATTCCATATATAGTTAGTTGCACTAACTATATATCGCGCACCCGCAATCCATTGCTAATGATGTCACATATTACATCATTCATGACATGGTCAGTGACATCACTGATGACATCACTGATGACATCTCAAATGACATCACTGATGACATCACTGATGACATCTCAAATGACTTCACTGATGACATCACTGATGACAACACCCAGTGACTGTATGTTTCTGTAAAGTTAAAATATGTCTTACATATTGAAGAATGAGTGGATGTATAAGTGTCTGGATGAAGGATTTAGTAGGTGCATGACTGACTGTATGAGTGAGTGATTAAATGTGTCTCACTGAGTGCATGGGTTAGTGACTAAACTGTCTTAATTTGGCAATCATTATATATGTTGTTCTGTAAACTGCTGCATGTTTAAATCAGTAGCTATATGAGTAACTATATGGGTTATTGAATGGTTGCCCAAGTATTTGTATGGGAGACTGAGTATGTGTGTGGGAGGTGTATGACTCTGTGCATAGATGTGTGAGCAGTTGATTAACTAAATGTATGGGTTCAAAAGTGCATGTGGAAACAGCTGTATGGGCGGTCGACTGACTGCATGAGTGTATTGGTGAGTGAATGGATATCTCAGTGCTACATGTCAAAGTAAGTACATATGTAAAACACAGTCCATGTGAGAGTTGACATATATAAATAACTGAACATAAGAGCTAGTGAATGTGTGAGTGGCTGTATGGATCATTGTGAACTTGTATCAGGGATTGTATAAGAGAGTAAATATGTGTTAGTATATGTTTGAATAAGTAAGGTGTGTATAACTGTATAGTTGAGGAAATGGAGGTGTGATTAATCTTTTGCATGACTGAGTAGGTGTGTGAGTAACTCCATGGATAAGTGACAGTCTGTGAGTGTCTGTTTATACTGATTGTATCTAAGGTTATATTAGAGTCTGAAGATGTTCATTGTATTATCACATAAATGATATCATCAGTGATGTGATCAGTAATGTCAAATGAGATGTCAGTGATGTCATCAGTGATGTCATTTGAGATGTCATCAGTGATGTCATCAGTGATGTCACTGACCATGTCATGAATGATGTAATATGTGACATCATTAGCAATGGATTGCGGGTGCGCGATATATAGTTAGTGCAACTAACTATATATGGAATTTCAATGGTTTTGTGCGAGTAAAATAAGGTTTTGTAAATGCTAATCCCTAACTATATATGGTCTATAACCTATGGTTTTTTCAGTGAATTTTCAAGGTTTTGTAAATGCAAATTCCTAACTATATATGGTCTATAACCTATGGTTTTTTCAGTGAATATATATATATATATATATATATATATATATATATATGTATATATATATGTATGTATGTATGTATGTATATATATATATATATATATATATATTCAATGAAAAAACCATAGGTTATAGGCCATATATAGTTAGGAATTAGCATTTACAAAACCTTATTTTACTCGCATAAAACCATTGAAATTCCATATATAGTTAGCTAACTATAAGCGCTAACTATATATCGCGCACCCGCAATCCACTGCTGATGATGTCACATATTACATCATTCATGACATGGTCAGTGACATCACTGATGACATCACTGATCAAAACAACCAGTGATTGTATGTGTCTGTAAAGTTTAAATATGTTTCACATATTGAAGAATGAGTGGATGTATAAGTGTCTGGATGAAGAATTTAGTAGGTGCATGACTGACTGTATGAGTGAGTGATTAAATGTGTCTCACTGAGTACATGGGTTAGTGACTAAACTGTCTTAATTCGTACATCAGTATGTTTGATGTTGTGTAAGCTGCTGCATGTGTTGATCAGTAGCTATAAGAGTGGCCATATGGGTTATTGATTGGTTGCCCAAATATTTGAATGGGAGGCTGAGTGTGTGTGTGGGTGGCTGGGAGGTGCGTGACTCTGTGCATAGATGTGTAAGCAGTTGATTCACTAGGAGTATGAGTTCAAGAGTGCATGTGGAAACAGCTATATGGGCGGTTGACTGTGCATGGGTGTGTTGGTGAGTGAATGGATTTCTCATTGCTACATGTGCAAGTAAGTACGTATGTAAAACACAATACATGTGAGAGTTGAGATATATAAATAACTGAACATAAGAGCCAGTGAATGTGTGAGTGGCTGTATCGATCACTGTGAGCTTGTATCAGGGATTATATAAGAGAGTAAATATGTGTTATTATATGTTTGAATAAGTAAGATGTGTATAACTGTATAGTTGAGGTAATGGAGGTGTGATTGATTCTTTGCATGACTGACTAGGTGTGTGAGTAACTCCATGGATGAGTGATAGTCTGTGAGTGTCTGTTTATACTGAGTGTATGTAAGGTTATATTAGAGTCTGAAGAGGTTCATTGTATTATCACATGAGTGATGTGATCAGTGATGACAAATGAGATGTCATCAGTGATGTCATTTGAGTTGTCATCAGTGATGTCATTTGAGATGTCATCATTGATATCATTTGAGTTGTCATCAGTGATGTCATTTGAGATGTCATCAGTGATGTCATCAGTGATGTCACTGACCATGTCATGAATGATGTAATATGTGACATCATCAGCAGTGGATTGCGGGTGCGCGATATATAGTTAGCGCTTATAGTTAGCTAACTATATATGGAATTTCAATGGTTTTATGCGAGTAAAATAAGGTTTTGTAAATGCTAATTCCTAACTATATATGGCCTATAACCTATGGTTTTTTCATTGAATTTTCAAGGTTTTGTAAATGCAAATTCCTAACTATATATCCACTATAACCTATGGTTTTTTCTGTGAATTTCATTGGTTTTTTAATAGCAAATATGAAAAGCTTTAAAATGTCAAGTACGTGATAGATAAAAACATTTTCGTATTTATGCACGCTGATGTGCTTTGAACGCAGCCCCCCCCCCCTCCCCTCTTTTGCCTTTGTTAGTACTCTCTCTTTGCAGATACAGAAGGGTAGTTAACGCAGGCCTTTACCCCCGTTGTAATCCGTCGTACCTCCTTGTCTCTCCATTTGATTGATTGTTGTCCAAGCATTTACTGTTTTAGAATTGGTTCTCTTTGGATCATTCTCTATTTACAAACAAGCACAAAGTCGCAATACTCTGTTTAGTCTTTGCAGATAGTGAAAAATCGTGTAAAAAAATAAAAGTAATCGAGCAAAATCAGTAGGCCACTAATTGGATCTCTTTTTGACCTCGCTAAAATAGAAATATTAGGAACAACCCTTCTTGAGAAATACGAAAATAGTGAGATGAACTGAGCTCCACACCATGAGGGCTGCAAGACAGCTCGGCTCCATCACCCATCCCGCACAAAATAATGACAAACCCTATGCAAATATTAAAAATATAGACAACACACCAGCAAAGAAACAGGGTAAAACATTTTATTAAAAAACTATTTACATAACGTTGGTTTATAAGATGATGTCAGTAGTAGACCGATGTGTGAATAGATCGAAAACAGCACAAGGCTCCAAGATCCGGATAGCAAGCTCCTGGATGTTGGGTGCCATAGTTTAGAGTTCTGAATTTCAGCCTTTTTCAATGCCTGTGCTTTGTTGAATCAAAATGGCGGCTTGACACAAAGCTGACTCAAGCGTTGTTACTGATGCTATGCAGACCAAAACTGGTTTTCAGTTTGTACATTTTTCTAGATTTTTCAATCCAAGTTTGATTGACTTTGTAGAACGATGGCTTCAGATTTTCAACATACGGTGTGGTGGCGCTGACTGGGAGGGGGCGCTTCGCTCCTGCCCCCTCCCCAAGTAAGATTTTCATACGTGAAAGTACGTTAATGGTTTTGGTCCCCGAGATGCTTCGATGTCACTACCATTCTCAAATAGCATAAGTTCTGGATGTTGGGTGCCATAGTTAAGAGTTCTGAGCAGCGCTTGTAACACTGTCTGAAGCTTATTTCCTCCTACTGCAGCTTCACTATTCTCAAAGTAAGTGAGTGTCGTTTGTGGACCTGACTGCATTAGAAAACAATATGATATGTTACCTTCCTAAACAGCTTGACGGAGGCCCCTGAGGGGCGCTGTGATGGCCATGGACTCGGAGAAGACGCTTGGCTCCGACACCCTCCCCAAGTCTTATAGCACTGGTGTAGCCTGAGATCGCCCCCGACATAGGCGGCCGGCTCCCGGGGTCCGGCGGTACTTTTTGCCTTTTGATGACTCTTCAATTCTGTACCTTGTCCCACAATCCGTTTGACCTGAAGACAAGCTGTAGTGAGGCGCCCCTTTATCGTTTTAGTTGCCATTCCGCCCGCTTTTGCTACACTGTGCCTCTTCCGCCATTCAGCTGTTTTCCGCCCGCTCTTGCGACTACAGCGTCTCGCTCACCATGTAGTTGAGATGCGCCCGCTCTAGCGGTGCAGCGATAGGCGGCTGCCACAGGACTCTCAAAATGGCGGCCGGCTCTTCGGTTTTGGGCCTGGTCCACTAAAATGGCCCTGGGACACCTTGGAACTCGGACGCTTGTCTGCTAGGGCTTGGATCCCATTCTCGAAAAGCGTCCCCTCAGCCGTGAAGATTCTACAAAAGTCATGGGGGCCTCCGACTCCCGCAGGCTTCTGGTGGGGAGCGGCTGCCATGATTGCTCGTGGAATGGCCACGACGGAGCTACGAGATGGTAGTGGTCTCATGCTGACGCCAGCTTTAGTCTGAAACATCCAGAAACACTGTAGACTACCAATTCGATCAGTTCCGGTAGCGCCCCAACATGACCCGGAAGAGAAGAACTTGCCCTCCCCTCTTTGACTGATGGTTCTTGTTGCCTGTCCCCTCTGTTGTCATTTAACAGAACTTTTTGGACTGCTGAAAGGGGTTGTGTTCTGAACGCTGGTTGGTGGAGACATTTAGACTATATTCTTGACCTACGTTGTCACGTAATGCGTTTTATGACACGCCGCGTTAGCGCACCCGGAAGTGATCCGAGGCGCGGCGCGCAGCGCGTAACGTAAGCATAACAGGTCATGTGACTTGTTAATAAAACTTTTCATTGGTTCATTTTACTTTTGTTAATTTAATGATGAAAAGCTTGGTCATATGACCTAAAAATTACGCTTTTTATTATTTTCGAACAATATTTTTTTTTCAAACATATGTTATAATATTCCAGGCTAATGTACTTTCCCGGAAAATTTACAACTGTCTGGCAAGTAAAATATATTCCTTTTTCGAGAAAAAGGGCGTTTCTTCCTTCCATGACGGAGCCGTTGAGTAAAAGAGATTCGACCTGCTGTCTTAGTCGCCGATGCGCCTGATTATCAGATTCTTATCGATCACTTTATGTTGCAGACATGAAAAACACAACTGCCCTTGACCATTTATCTTTACTGCGTTCCTACATATTATACCTTTTATCCGTCATGTAATTGGACTGCTTTATTTCACTTGCCTTTTACTGATTCGAAAACAGTCACTAAAAGTAAAAACTTTACAAATGAAAATACTACTACCGTGTTTTGTTTTAAAAACCTTTATTGTGAAAATGTCAGTATACAAATACGGGCCTATAACCACGTGGGCCGGCCACGGAGCAAACTCAAATCGTATATGATGAGGAGACATTTACACTGTAGAAGAACGTAACGAGCGGGCCATTAGGTGACAAGAACAAAGGTGTCTAACAGTTGCGGAATCGGTGGACGTACATTTTGTAATTAAAATACGACAGGGCCACTTACAATAACATTTTCTAGATATACATTTGCGGGCAAAGAGTTACGAGTCCCATTTATACCGGCGCCATTTTGGGCGAGGCCGGGCAGGTCCAAGATATAGTCAAAATGTCTCCACCAACCATCGGCCAGACCAGAACCCCTTTCGGCCCTTTATGCTACAAGATGGTGTCTTCCATTCAGAAAATATTGGTGGCAGCATTTTGAAAGGAAACAGAAACAGCCGTTCTCCTAGTGAGTTTCACATTGTTACATTTAGGAAGAATGTTGAAGAGTAGTATGTGGAAAATCTGAAGCCATTTTTCTACAAACTCTCAATCAGACTTGGATGGAAAAAAAAACCTGAAGAATGTACAAACTGAAAACCAATTTTTGTCTGTATAGCACCAACAGTAACGCTTGAGTCAGCTTTGTGTCAAGCCGCCATTTTCATTCAATCAATAGCGTCCCCCTGCACACATTCAGGGACCTGGTCGTGTCTTCAGATGAAACGCATTGTAGGAAAAGATGCAGAAAGGAAAAGGAAAAAAGTTCCGCCGGACCTAGTGAAGCTGCAGCAGGTGCAAATAAGCTTCAGACAGTCTTACAAGCACTGCTCAGAACTCTCAACTGAGGCACTCAACATCCAGGACTTGCCATTCGGATCTTAGCGCCTTGTATTTTTGTTTTGTTCTTGATGGAGGGGAAACAACAAAAAACAGGCATTGAAAACGGCTCAACTGGAGAAAAAAAAAAATTACTTCTTGGGTGCATTAGGGCATTTATGATTTTCGAATGCCGTATTCATCAGGTTGATGCTCATGTTGCCATAGGACAGCATAGCACCACAGTGTATACAACTTAACTTCATATGTTCAGATGAGGCAGGTGGCATATTTAGCATTCACCTTCTTTGATCCAGGAGGGATGGAGAAAAACTGCCAGATGAAACTTGAAACTTGGCCATCCAGATCTCGGCACATCGGTCCGCTACTGACAGTGACCGCAACTCAGCTGGACACGCCGTCTTTCGGCGCAGCATTGTAGGATGGCCACACCAGTGCGGCAATTTGCTGGACACCACATCGGTGCCATCCGCATCTCGACGCGTTGTGCTGCCTTCGGCCTATTCGCACATCGGTCCGCTACTGACAGTGACCAGCTGGACACGCCGTCTTTCGGCGCAGCATTGTAGGATGGCCACACCAGTGCGGCAATTTGCTGGACACCACCTCGGTGCCATCCGGATCTCGACGCGTTGTGCTGCCTTCGGCCTATTCGCACATCGGTCCGCTACTGACGCCGCCTCACGTGCCAACGGATTTTCTACGCTTTTTGTAGCCCTATGCCGCAGAACAGGTCATGTGACTTGTTTATAAAACTTTTCATTGGTTCATTTTACTTTTGGTTTCCTAAAGATGGAAGGCTTGGTCATATGACCTAAAAATAACACTTTTCATTGGTTTAGAACATTTTTTTTCCCAAACGATGAAAGCCCCACCTTGTTTCTGGATCATTCAGACTGAAGCTGGCGTCAGCATGAGAGCACCACCATCTCGTGGCTCCGTCGTGGTCATTCCGCGAGCAATCATGGCAGCCGCTCCCCACCGGAAGCCTGCGGGAGTCGGGGGCCCCCAAGACTTTTATACAATCTTCACGGCTGAGGGGACGCTTTTCGAGAATGGAGCCCAAGCCCTAGCAGGCAAGCGTCCGACTTCCAAGGTGTCCCAGGGCCATTTCAGTGGACCAGGCCCAAAACCGAAGAGCCGTCCGCCATTTTGACAGCCATGTGGCAGCCGCCTATCGCTGCACTGCAAGAGTGGGAGCAACTCCACAACATGGTGAGCGAGACGCAACTCAGCTAGATGGCCGCCACCTGGGGAGGCCCGTTCACGCCGCCTCCCCCCCCCCCCCGGGCCGCCGCACGCCAATTTTCGGAGCAGCATTGTAGGATACCAAAACCAGTGCGGCAGTTTACTGGACATCACCTGGGTGCCTGTCGTACATGTTGTGTCAGCCATGTGACACTGGACACAGACCGCTACTGACGAGGCCTCCCCCCGCACCACCCGGGACGCCCCACGCTGTTTTTCTGTGCTGCATTGTAGGATCCCTAAACCAGTGCGGCACCCAGGCGACATCACCTGGGTGCCGTCCAGAACTCTGCACGTTGTGCTGCCTTGGGACTATTCGCACAACAGACCGCTACTGACGAGGCCTCCCCCCGCCCCACCCGGGACACCCCACGCCAATTTTCGGAGCAGCATTGTAGGATCCCTAAACCAGTGCGGCACCCAGGCGACATCACCTGGGTGCCGTCCAGAACTCTGCACGTTGTGCTGCCTTGGGACTATTCGCACAAAAGACAGCTTCTAACCATTGTTGCTTTTTGTGTTAATAAATGTTTAAATGTTTTTAGTTTTTGTTCTGTTCATTATCGTTAAAAGTTAATAAAGTTTTATAACCTTACTTTGTTGGACTGTTATCTATTTTTTGAAAAACGGGTGAATGGGGCCTTGAATCGGGTTATTGTCATGTGTGGGCTTTGGAAGTGTGCTGCTGCAGGATCGGACATTTCAAACTCAAATACACGTTCTTTTTCTTACCTTTCCGAAGCATGGAGCGCAATAGCAAGCAGAGAAAGGGTGATGCACGTGTTGAACACTACCTGACCTGGCAAGTTGCTGGCAGTGCCCCCCCGCCCGCTCCTGAAAGAGGGCACACACACACCGCCGCCCCGAGTACTTCACAAATCTTTAAAAGACCATGCGCTTGTTCATGAGGCTTAAATGGTTTATCACCTCTTCTAGAACCCCTGCATCGACCCTCTGACGTTTCATGGAAAAATTACCATGTAACACAATACCAAGCCCTATCAGCTGAAACCCCCAAGGAATCGTGGGGCATATTAGCAAGGGGGTTTATCTCCGCTTTTTTGGCTTTAAAAACCATGAAAGCGGAGATAAAATTATTTCCCTATTATCAAGCTGTCGCTAACACCAGTTAGTGACACCTAAAAGGAGATAGCGACCATCTTGGGCCCGGCTTTGCATGTCAGTGATACTTATCACTAATGACATGCAAAGTGGCGTGCCAAGATGTTAGCGACTGGAAACAGTCCCTAACATCGCTACCTTCTATTACCAACTTTTGGAGATATTCGCGCTAAGCGCGAATATCTCCAAAAGCTAACACCTGCCCTGAGCAGTTCTTAGCCATGTTATCCAATGGGAGGTGGATAACATGGCTAAGAGCATTTGCTCGATAATACATGAATATCGCTGACTTTTCTGCGATAATAGCAAGGTTTATCTGCGATAAAAATCGCCGATGTGCGGCGATAATTTTTGTCTCTAAACAAGTTATAGACAAAAATTATCGCTAGTTGTTCATAATATGCCCCCGGGTTTTTGCTTGCAGAAATCGGGAGGCGGGAGACTAGCACTGAAATCAGTACTCACACGCCTGAATCAGGAGGATTGGCATGTCTGAATTCTCTACAGCTGGGGCCATAAACTACATCCGCAGGGGTAGGTGATAGCCTGGGACCAGCCTGGCATCTAAAATGGCTGCCGTGCACGACAAAATTGTGGCATTCGAAAAAAGGCAAGATGGCGCAGCCGCTGGAAGAGATATATCAACATATATCAGCCTCCTCAGCCACCCTCAGGAAACATAGGGGATTAGGATATGTCTCCCGCACCCCCTTATACCTAGTACTTTAATTAACGAAGCACAAAATGGCGAATTCCCGTTTCGCTACCAGTTTGCGGCCCAGTTCGCGGCCCGTGAAGCGCTTCTACCGTGAAAAATCATTTTTTTTTTATTTTCCCCACGGGACCCTTTAATAACCCCAACAACATTCCTAGGGGGTCAAGAGGGGGATACCTTGCCCCCTTTCATTAAATTCCCCCTTAGTTTTTCACCTTTTCTTCTCTCTCGATCCTACCGAGAGACAAGATGGCGGCCGCTCCGGACTGTCACGCAGCAAAAAAAAAAAAAAAGCTCACGCACAGCCGCTGGAAGAGATGTATCAACATATATCAGCCTCCTCACCCACCCTCAGGAAACATAGGGGATTAGGATACGTCTCCCGTACCCACTTATAACTAGTAATTTAATTTACGAAGCACAAAATGGCGAATTCCCGTTTCGCTACCAGTTCGCGGCCGCGCTTCTACCGTGAAAAATCATTTTTTTTTATTTTCCCCACGGGACCCTTTAATAACCCCAACAACATTCCTAGGAGGTCAAGAGGGGGATACCTTGCCCCCTTTCATTAAATTCCCCCTTCGTTTTCCACCTCTTCTTCTCTCTCGATCCTACCGAGAGACAAGATGGCGTCCGCTCCGGACTGTTTAGAATGTTGACAGACACCGGAGAGCCAATCAGCTTTCTGCGCGCAAAGTTCCGATAAGCGAAAAGTAAGCGGACCGGATCGCTGCCCAGAGCGCTGTTACAGATATATATCTTGGTTTGAACGTTAATTTCTCAAAAACTACTGGAGCACATATATTGAGACCTAGCAAAGGCACATCGGGCTAACAGTCCCTACAATTTTGCCAAGTTTCGTGCAAATCCATTCAGCCGTTCGAGCTAAAAGTGAGTCCAACCGCCCTATGGAAAACTCAATGCAAAAAACGCGTTTTGGGACCCCCCTTTTTTCTCAGCCCCCCCTTGACGAAACCCCACCAAATTTTCAGGAGCTGCTCAGAAACAAAATGTGCCATTTTCCTGAAAATTTCAGCCGATTCCATCCACAAACGCCAAAGTTATTAGACATAGAATTTTCAAAAGTCCCATAGGGAATTTATCCTAACTATATATACCTACTGGCGAACGCCAGTAGGTAATATATATATATATATATATATATATATATATATATATATATATATATATACATATATTCAACGAAAAAACCATAGGTTATAGAGAATATATAGTTAGGAATTAGCATTTACAAAACCTTGAAAATTCACTGAAAAAAACATAGGTTATAGACCATATATAGTTAGGGATTAGCATTTACAAAACCTTATTTTACTCGCATAAAACCATTGAAATTCCATATATAGTTAGTTGCACTAACTATATATCGCGCACCCGCAATCCACTGCTGATGATGTCACATATTACATCATTCATGACATGGCCAGTGACATCACTGATGACATCACTGATGACATCTCAAATGACATCACTGATGACATCACTGATGACATCTCATTTGACATTACTGATCACATTACTGATGATATCATTCATGTGATAATATGATGAACCTCTTCAGACTCTAATATAACCTTAGATACAATCAGTGTAAACAGACACTCACAGACTGTCACTCATCCATGGAGTTACTCACACACCTAGTCAGTCATGCAAAGAATCAATCACACCTCCATTTCCTCAACTATACAGTTATACAAACTTTACTTATTCAAACATATACTAACACATATTTACTCTCTTATACAATCCCTGATACAAGTTCACAATGATCCATACAGCCACTCACACATTCACTGGCTCTTATGCACAGTTATTTATATATGTCAACTCTCACATGTACTGTGTTTTACATATGTACTTACTTTGACATGTAGCACTGAGATATCCATTCACTCACCAATACACTCATGCACACAGTCAACCGCCCATACAGCTGTTTCCACATGCACTTTTGAAACCATACATCTAGTGAATCAACTGCTCACACATCTATGCACAGAGTCATACACCTCCCAGCCACCCACACACACACTCAGTCTCCCATACAAATACTTGGGCAACCAATCAATAACCCATATAGTTACTCATATAGCTACTTATCAACACATGCAACAGTTTACAGAACAACAGACATAATGATGCACAAATTAAGACAGTTTAGTCACTAACCCATGCACTCAGTGAGACGCATTTAATCACTCACTCATACAGTCATTCATGCACCTACTAAATCCTTCATCCAGACACTTATACATCCACTCATTCTTCAATATGTAAGACATATTTTAACTTTACAGAAACATACAGTCACTGGATGTTGTCATCAGTGATGTCATCAGTGATGTCATTTGAGATGTCATCAGTGATGTCATCAGTGATGTCACTGACCATGTCATGAATGATGTAATATGTGACATCATCAGCAGTGGATTGCGGGTGCGCGATATATAGTTAGTGCAACTAACTATATATGGAATTTCAATGGTTTTATGCGAGTAAAATAAGGTTTTGTAAATGCTAATCCCTAACTAGATATGGTCTATAACCTATGGTTTTTTCAGTGAATTTTCAAGGTTTTGTAAATGCTAATTCCTAACTATATATTCTCTATAACCTATGGTTTTTTCATTGAATTTCAATGGTTTTTTGAAAGCTAATATCTGTAGCTGTAAAATGTATTCTTCTTTAAATCTTAAAATATATTTTACATGTTTTTAATAAATTTTTTTTAAAAATATTTTTTTGTTTCGCTCCCAGTCCGCGAACCGGTCAGCTTCCCGTTAGCTCAATTTAAAACCTAGGGGGTCAACGAGGATCTATGCCACGCAGTGGATAACCTGCTTCAAAATGAGAACATGTTACACCCTATATTCAATTTAAAAATTTCTGACACTGAAATGTTAGAAAGTTTAATGAATTATGAAACACAATCAAAATAAAAAAAAATACTTTAAAAATAAAGAAAACAAAAAAAAACAACAAAAACAACAAACAATTAACATACAGTATTATAAAAGTCTATCATTCTATTATCCTTATAGTACGCTGCCCAGAACGCTTTCCGGTTCGCGTACTAGGCGCTCACCACGCAAAAAAAATGTTTTTTTATTTTTTTGCCCTGCTGGGACCTTTTACAACCTCCACATAAAACCTAGGGGGTCAACGAGGATCTACTATGCCCCCTTATGGTAATTTCCCCCTTTGTTTTGGCCTCCTCTTGTCTCTCGATCCTACCGAGAGACAAGATGGCGGCCGCACCGGACTGTTTAGAATGTTGACAGACACCAAGGAGCCAATCAGCTTCGCATCGCAAAGTTCCGTTACGCGAAAAGTACGCGAACCGGAACGCTACCCGGAGCGCTGTTAAAGATATATATCTTATTTTAAACGTTAATTTCACAAAATCCACTGAAGCACATATATTGAGACCTAGCAAAGGCACATCGGGCTACCAGTCCCTACAATTTTGCCAAGTTTCGTGCAAATCCATTCAGCCGGTCGGGCTAAAAGTGAGGCCAACCGCCCTATGGAAATTAACATGGGAAAAACGCGTTTTGGGACCCCCCTTTTTTCGCGGCCCCCCCTTGATGAACCCCCCCCCAAATTGTCAGGGGCTGCTCAGAAAAAAATGTGCCATTTTCCTGAAAATTTCAGCCGATTCCGTCCACAAACGCCAAAGTTATTAGACATAGAATTTTCAAAAATCCCATAGGGAAAAAATCCTAACTATATATACCTACTGGCGACCGCCAGTAGGTAATATATATATATATATATATATATATATATATATGTGTGTGTGTGTGTGTGTGTGTGTATATATATATATATATATATATATATATATATATTCACTGAAAAAAACATGGGTTTCACAACAGTTATAGTTAGCTGGACATTTTACTGACATAAAACCATTGAAATTCCATATTATAGTTAGTTGGACTCACTATAACTTGCGCGTGTAATGCACTGCTGATGACGTCACATATTACATCACTCATGACATCACTGATGACACCATCCAGTAAATGTGTGTCTTTCTGAAAAATAAACATGTTTTATATATGTATATGTAAAGGTCGATGGAAGAATACATGTTTCAATAAGTGTCTTAATGGATGTTTTTTTTAAAAAAATGATTGGTTAACTGGCTTATTAAGTGTATCATAGTGAATACATATATTAGCGAGTATTGTTTAAATATTTTAATGTTTGTATCAGTGTTTCACTTTTTGTATAAGTGGCTGCATGGGTTGGTGAGTAGCTACATGTGTGTGTATATGGGTTATTAGATGTTTTTTTAGTATCAGTATAAGTGTCTGTATGATTTGGTGGGGGTGTTACTTAGCACACAGATGCATCAATGACTGACTCACTGTTTGTATGTGTTTTGAAGACAGCATATGTGCCGGACTGTATGGGTGAATGAGTGTGTATATGTATGTGTTAGTAAGTGAATGACTGTCTTACTAGTGTCTTTATCAGTAACTACATATGTTTTAATCTAGTGTATGTGAGTATTGATGTATATAAGTGAGTATATGTGAGAGCGAGAGATTGAAAGAGTTCTTGTTTTAATAAATATGTGTTTCTATAAGTGATTGTTTAAGAGAGTAAGTATGTGTAAGTTTCCTTAGAGGTAAGGTGGTAGTGTGTGTATAGCTGTATATGCAAAACAATGGATGTTCAATAGATTATTTGCATGTGTGAATATGTGTGTGAGCAACTTTTGGAAGACTGTCGGTGTGTTAACGGATATATAGGTGTTTCACTACATATAATGAGTGAATATATGTATGAGTGACTATGTAGAACTGTTGGTGAATGAGTGGATGTGTATATAGATGGTGGTATTACTGAATTGGTTGTTGTAACTCGTATGGGTATCTCCACTTTTTTGAAAATGTTAGTTTCTATTTTTGAATATATGTTTCAAGGGTTACTTTACAGTGAAAGGAGGTCTGTCACTCTGTCACAAGGATGGTGTCATCAGTAATGTCATGAGTGATGCCACTGACCATGTCATAAGTGATGTAATATGTGACGTCATCAGCAGTGCATTACAACCACAAGTTATAGTGAGTCCAACTAACTATAACGTGGAATTTCAATGGTTTTATGTCAGTAAAACTTCCAGCTAACTATAACTGTTGTGAAACCTATGGTTTTTTCAGTGAATGTATTAGTTTTTTTAAATGCTAATTCCTAACTATAACTGGTGTAAAACCTATGGTTTTTTCAGTGAATATCAAAGGTTTTTTAAATGCTAATTCCTAACTATAACTGGTGTCAAACCTATGTTTTTTTCAGTGAATTTCATAGGTTTTTTAAATGCTAATTCTTAACTATAACTGGTGTCAAACCTATGGTTTTTTCAGTGAATTTCATAGGTTTTTAAATGCTAATTCCTAACTATAAGTCTCACTTTATAAGTAAGACTGTTAGCCCTCTAGTTGTTCTTTAGAACACTCTGAGACATTCTGTCATTGGGCTATAGTTGGGCTACATCTGGCTGATATTTGGGCTACATTTGTTTTTTTTTGTCTCTGGTGGCCATCTTTGGGCTACATTGGGCTACATTAGGCTACATTTGGGCTACATTTCGGCTCTAACATATATATAGGCCAATGTAGCCCAATATATATTTTTTCAAAGTTAATTTTCTTAAAAACCACTGGAGCATATATCTTGAGACATAGCAAAGGCACATCGGGCTACCAGTCCCTACAATGTTTCCATTTTTTTTTTTATATATATATATATATATATTTTTTGCCCTGGAGCGCTCCCGGTGCACGCCCCGGTGAGCGCCTCGGAAAGCGTAGTATTTTAAAGCGCCCCGGTGTGCGAACCGGGAAGCGTCCCGTTAGCAGCAATGTCGCGATCGAAAACAACATTGTGACGCGTCGCGTAAGCGTGACGTATCGTGTATCTGCGCGATGTGTCTTATGGCGCGCTGCGTAAACGCACGCGGAAGCGCTCCGCGGCGCTGCCTGGAGCGCGTAACGTAAGCGCGCCGGAGCGCGTAACGTAAGCGCATCGGGTCATATGACTTGAAAATAACACTTTTCATTGGTTCTCACGATTTTTTTTCGCCAAATAATGAAAGCCCCCTCCTTTTTTCCTCATTCTTACTTTCTTCATTGAGATAGCAAGAGCTATTTTTAAGCAAACAATGGCATCACTTGTTGCTGCAGCTGGTGCACCCCCACCACCAAGAAAAGAAGGTCCACCACCACAGTTTCTTGGAGGACAAGAAGAAGAGGAGGAAGAAGAGGAGGAGGATGAACAACCAAGGCACTTCCTGCCTGAAGAACCAAGACAAAGGCACGTTAAAGTGCACTTTATTTGGCAATTCTTTTCTTTTCCTGAAGACCAGAAAAAAGTGAACGCCCCCAAAGTCACCTGTCTTATTTGTGGCAAAGTTCTCTCCAGGGGCAATCCCAAAAAGAAATATTCTTTTGGTAATTTTACCATGATTCGCCACATGGAGAGGTGGCATCCCAATAACTTAGCCCAGGCTGAAGTACAGGAACTTCGAAACAACCCACCCCCTGTGGCCAGCACTTCCTCTACTGAACCCTCACTTTCTGGTCCTCAAGAACGCCAAATGGTGCCAAATATTCAGCAAAAATTTGGCAACCTCAAATTTGTTTGCATTTTCTGTGGCAAAACATTATGTTATGGTGAACTTAGTGTCACCTTAATAAATAATGCTGTAGACAACCACCAATGCAGCAAGAAAAGGAAGCCGTAATTCTTTTCTTTTTTTTTGCTCCTGTTGAGCCATTTCCAATTCCCTGTTTTTTGTTTGTTCCCTTAAACCCCCCCAAAAATATAAAATTGTTCAAAAATACAAAAAAAATGTTCAGAAAAATATTTAAAAATATAAAACAACAAAAAGAATAAAAAAAGTTCTTTTCAGAACTACCTCCCATTTATAAAATATTGCTCAAAATGTTAAACTCTGGCATTCTTTTTTCTCTTTTGTGCGCTTCCCGGTGCGCTCCCGGGTGCGCGTACTGGGCTCTCCCTCCGCGACAATCGAAAAAAAAAATATTTTTTTTGGCCCCGCGGGGCCCTTTTATAGCCCCCGCATCAAACCTAGGGGGTCAGGGTGGGTCTACCCTGCCCCCTTATGGTCATTTCCCCCTTTGTTTTGGCCACCTCTTGTGTCTCGATCCTACTGAGACACAAGATGGCGGCCGCTCCGGACTGTTTGGAATGTTTACAGACACCCGAGAGCCAATCAGCTTTCCGTGCACAAGTCGCGTGGCGCGCCCGGAGCTCTCCCCGGAGCACGTACCGGGGCGCTGCCATAGATATATATATTTTTTTTACCTAAATTACTCAAAATCCACTGGAGCACATATCTTGAGACATAGCAAAGGCACATCGGGCTACCAGTCCCTACAATTTTGCCATGTTTTGTGGAAATCCATTCAGCCGTTCGGGCTAAAAGTGAGTTCGACCGCCCTATGGAAATTAACATGGGGAAAACACGTTTTGGGACCCCCCTTTTATCTCGGCCCCCGCTTGACGAATCCCCCCCAAACTTTTAGGGAAGGACCGGAGCGTCGCGGGGCAAATTTGAGGAAATTTTGAGGCAGATTCGTCAACCGGCGCCAAAGTTATTCCAAATAGAATTTTGAGATTTTGCATGAAAAAAAATCCTAACTATAACTACCTACTGACCATGTCATGAATGATCTAATATGTGGCATCATCAGCAGTGCATTGCGGGTGCGCGAAATATAGTTAGTCCAACTAACTATATAGGAGCAATTTCAATGGTTTTGTATGAGTGAATGGTCCAGCTAACTATAACACCCCTAAAACATATAGGGGCAGATTTATGTTGGGAATGCGCCACGTTTGGGTCACGCAACTGCGGCGTAAACGTGGCGCATCCCTATGACCCATTTACAATGTGACGCATCTAGGCAGATGCGTCACGTTGTAAAGCCCAGCGCCACTTGTGGGCGTTCCGGCGCAGGTTGGGCGTTCCGGGGTAGGTGCGCCTCGCAAAAGTGGCTGAGTGAAATCTATAAGATTGCACTCAGTCACTTTCAGGCCAATGCTGCGCCAAAACCCTGCGCTTGCTAGAAGCAGGCGTAGGTCTTGACGCAGCATTGTAAAGGTGGGGCAGCCCGAGCCTTGCTGGAGCAGCGTCGCGCTTGCGACGCAACTCCAGCAATGTGCCACCTTTACGGCACAGATGCGTCACGCATCTTTGCCGTTTTTGCCCCATGGTGCGCCACATTGTAAATGCGCGCACCATGGGTGGCGGAGCAGCGGCGCAAAATGACTGGCGCATTCAATGGTTTTGTATGAGTGAAATGTCCAGCAAACTATAATACCCCTAAAACTTTTTTTGAGTGAATTTCAATGTTTTTTTTTAAAGCTAATTCCTAACTATATAAGGCCTGAAACCTACAGTTTTTTCAGTGAATTTCAAAGGTTTTTTAAATGCGAATTCCAAACTATATAAGGCCTGAAACCTATGGTTTTTTAAGTGAATTTGCAAGGTTTTTTAAATGCAAATTCCTAAGTATATAAGGCCTGAAACCTATGGTTTTTTAACTGAATTTGCAAGGTTTTTTAAAGGCTAATTCCTAACTATATCAGGCCTGAAACCTATGGTTTTTTAAATGAATTTGCAAGGTTTTTTAAACGCTAATTTCTAACTATAATGTGCCTGAAACCTATGGTTTTTTCAGTGAATTTCAAAGGTTTTTTAAATGCTAATTTCTTACTAAAACGTGCCTGAAACCTATGTTTTTTTCAGTGAATTTCAAAGATTTTTCAAATGCTAGTTTCTAGCGATGCCTACAGAGGTAGGACATGTGAAGAAAGAAGAAAAAACGCACAGAAAAAATCAAAAGAAATGCAGAAAGAAGCAACAGAAGTCCACAAAGGCGAAGAAAAGTGCAAGAAGAAGCAAGACGTGTAGAAAGAACAAACAGAGGAGCAGAAAGAGACCATGTTACAAAAATCATCCTGTGCCCACAACTTTTTCAGACGGATACTGATGGTAACTGACTCTGACTAACCAGGCCTAGACCCAGTGGTATGTGGGTATGTAGTGTATGTAGATGAGAACACCTACATACACAAGGGAACACTAGGCGTTGGGGTACCCATGTGATTAGCATGTGATTAGCATGACCTCCTCTGTAGGGCCCTAGTACATAATAGGGCAGGGGTATTAAAATTACCTCTTAAAACGTGCTACAGGGCACGTCTGCACAGTGGTGATGGGAGGAGGGGCCTGAGGTGACATGTCTACAAACACGTCCTGTGGCCGTTTTAAGTTGGGATATTAAGTCCCTTTGAATCCTGACAGTCCCTGGGGTCCAACTAGCCAACCAGGTACCTCCAGTAAGCGCCACAGAGCTGCGTTGCAGAGAGGTGGTCCAAGGCCACGTGCCTTTTTACACCTGCCTTACCATTTCAGTGGTGAGCGATCTATCAGGGTTCAACGGTGCTACTGCGTAGCAGGATCTGAATAATTTCTACATTTGCACAAACTGACTGCAGAGCTGCATTGCAGTGAGGTGTATAAAGGGGCATGGCCTGGACCACCTTTATGCAGTGAAGGCCTCTGACGCTTACTGGAGGAATCTGGAGGGCTAGTTGGTCCCCAGGGACCCTCAAGATTGAAGAGGAATTAATCCCCCAACTTAAAACGCGCCACATGGCGTGTTTGCACACATGTCATTTCAGGCCTATCACCCTTCCTTCACCACTGTGCAAACGGCCCATGGCGCGTTTTAAGTTGGGGGATTAAGTCCCCTTGAATCTTCAGGGTCCCCGGGGTCTAACTAGCCCACCAGGTACCTCCTGTAAGCACCACAGAGCTGCTTTGCAGAGAGGTGGTCCAAGGCCTCGTGCCTTTATACACCTGCCTTACCATTTCAGTGGTGAGCGATCTATCAGGGTTCAACTGTGCTACTGCTTAGCATGATCTGAATAATTTCTACATTTGCACAAACTGCTTGCAGAAATATCTGTGACAAACCTTTGAAAAAGGACTGAGGCACTTTCTAGGTCTTAATAGGGGGCTCAATTATGAGACATCGCTCTAGTGAAATACTTTTTCTCAGTCTAGAGGCATGAAAATTCTATGCTAAAAGCAAAACCGTGAAACTGCAAACAGACATGTTTGTAAAGGAGGATATGAAAGGAAGCACTGCATAAATTCCTCATCATGTAGGGGGTCATGTGTTTTAGGGTTTAGGGTAGTGCAGTGGTATTTGTGCAGTGTAGGGGGTCTTGCTGGGGTAGTGCTTTAGGGTTAGGGTAGCACAGTGGTGTTTGGGTAGTGTAGGGGGTCATGCTGTGGTAGTGGTTTAGGGTTTAGGGTAGCACAGTGGTGTTTGGGTAGTGTAGGGTGTCATACTGGGGGTAGTGTTTTAGCGCTTAGGGAAGTGCAGTGGTGTTTGTGTAATGAAGGGGTCATGCTGGGGGTAGGTTTTAGGGTTTAGGGTAGTGCAGTCATGCTTGAGTAGTGTAGGGGTAGTGCTCACCAGGGAGTCTACTGCTGGTATTGAAAGTGATTGTTCAGTCTGCATGTCAGAATTTTAAAATTAAATAGAAGAGGATTTGAGATCTCTCTTAAAACTTCCCCTAATTTTCTGTCCACAACACTAACCATCATTTCTATGACAAAATGAGCCCTCTCATTCTTTTTTAAATTAAATGTTTTAAGTATTACCTGTTCATTCCAATGAAGATGGCTTCAGGTGTGCCATAGTTTTGTCATAAGTAAGACTGTTTGCGCTAGAGCTGTTCTTTAGAACAATATGGGTAGCTGCAGTAGAACACAAAGGAATCAACTGCCAGGCTGCTCCTGTTGAAATATAACAAGAAGATATTTGAGATCTCACTTAAAACATGTCCTAATTTTTGTTTCCACAGCACTAACCATCATTTCTAGGACAAAATGAACCCCCTCATTTCATTCCTTTTTAAATTAAATGTTTTAAGTGTTACCAGTTTATACCAATCAAGATGGCTTCAGATGTGCCATACGTTTGTCATTTGTAAGGCTGTTAGCGTTCTAGTTGGTCTTTAGAACACTCTGGAAGATGCAGTAGAACACAAAGCAATCAACTGACAGGCTGCTCCTGTGGAAATATAACAGGAAGATATTTGAGATCTCACTTAAAACATGTCCTAATTTTTCTTTCAACAGCACTAACCATCATTTCTACGACAAAATAACCCCCCTTATTGTGTTCCTTGTTAAATTAAATGTTTTAAGTGTTACCAGTTTATTCCAATCAAGATGGCTTCAGGTGTGCCATAATGTTATCATAATTAAGACTGTTAGCGCTCTAGTTGTTCTTTAGAACACTCTGGGTAGCTGCAGTAGAACACAAAGGAATCAACTGCCAGGCTGCTTCTGTTGAAATATAACAGGAAGATATTTGAGATCTCACTTAAAACATGTCTTCATTTTTCTTTCTACAGCACTAACAATAATTTGTAGGACAAAATGAATCTCCTCATTTTATTCCTTTTTAAATTAAATGTTTTATCTGTTACCAGTTTATTCTAATCAAGATGGCTTCTGGTGTGCCATACTTTTGTCATTAGTAAGGCTGTTCGTGTGCTAGTTGTTCTTTAGAACACTTTGGGAAGCTGCAGTAGAACACAAAGCAATCAACTGACAGGCTGCCCCTGTTGAAATATAGCAGGAAGGTATTTGAGATCTCACTTAAAACATGTACTAATTTTTCTTTCTACGGAACTAACCATAATTGCTATGACAAAACAAACCCCCTTATTTTGTTCCTTTTTAAATTGAATGTTGTAAGTGTTACCAGTTTATTCCAATCAAGATGGCTTCAGGTGTGCCATAATTTTGTCAATAGTAAGGCTGTTAGCACTCTAGTTGTTCTTTTTAACACTCCGAGATGCTGCAGTAGAACGCAAAGGAATGAACTGACAGTCTCTGCCCTTGTTGGATGTACATGTTTTACTTAGAATGTCAGACTTCATTATTACATGACTGAGAAAGATAATGTGAATTTACAGAAAATATGCTCTCATTTTAGCTTCTGGAGCACCTTCCAAACCTATATGGGAAAAGCATGAGAAAATAGTTTTCTCTCAAACATGATTCATGATATCCTAGCAGAAGGCTTTTTCATATGGTAAAATCACCTTAGAACACACCACAATTCCTAAAATGAGTATGGTACCACCAACAAATGATTTATAATCTAACTGAAGTCTTAAAACCTTCTATTAACTGAAATGCTTTTAATTGAGGTGCTATCAAGTATATTGGCCCCAAGATGGCTGCCAACACTTGATGAAGTGCTGACAGCCAATCAGATCTCACGATGAGATGTGTCGTTAGGCTCCGCCCAGATATATATGCACTTGTTCTCCTTTAATATCTAAAAAACTACTGAACAAAAGGCACAAGTCTGAACTAAGGACTACCTCTTTGCCAAATTTGGTGTAATTCCATTCAGCAGTATCACCCCGAGACATTCAGCATAGGAGCGGAGCAGGCCTGGCCATTAGTTTTTACAATTCTAGAAAGATTCGTCAACCGGCGACAAAGTTATTCCAAATAACATGTTGCAAATTTCCTATGGAAATAGGTCCTAAATATAACTACCTACTGGTGACCGAATGTCCAGTACCCCCCACCCTGCCTCTCCCACACCCTACCCCACTGCCCGCAGCACTCCCTGTGCGAGCCACCAATGGGCAGGAGCTGTCACAGCTGTCATAGCTCCCACCAAGCAAAATAATGCTGCTATCTCCTGAGAGTGTGCACCTCTGGAGATAGCAGGAGCGGGCCCTGGGGGGGGGGGGGGTGGCAGTCCCCAGGTCGATTAAGGGCTCCTTAAGGGGGCTGTCCCTGCTTTAAATAGAACTGGCCAGCCCCAGGGAGGCTGTGGTCCTCGTGGTGTTATACGGCCCGGGAGGGGAGCTGTGGGGCACCCCTCCCATTCTCAAATATGTATTTAGCCCCAGTGAGGTGGTGGTCCCCAGGGGTCCATGAGGCTCCCATTAATATTTATTTAGACTTGTGGAGGTGGTGGTCTCTGGAGTATAAGTAAGCCCAGGAGGAGGGTCTGTGTGTCCCCCCTCCTTTAAAAAAAAATGAATCCCCAAGGATGTGGCAGTCCCTGGGGCTCTTAGATGCCCAATGGAGGGGGTCCCAGCGGCCCCCTCCTTAATTTCAGTAAAGTCGTGGGATGTGGTGGTCCCAGGTCTTAGGAGATGGGCTGCATGTTTCCCCTTCTTTGTTTGTTTTATTCTTTGTACATGCCCCTGGGACCTGGCCCACCTGGGTGCTTTTTTGAAAACAAGCGGAGGAGCCCGCTCATGTTTTTTATTTATTTTTGCCAAGAATTTGCAAATCTGTCACGATATCCACAGCAAACATTTTGCGGCAACCCAGCACCAGAGCTAGGGGTCAGGGTAGTCCTACCGATGCCCCCATGTCATTTGTTTTATGTTTTTATTTGGGACTTGGCTATATTTGAGGTATAAGATGGCTGACAACATTTCCTATTTGAAGTTGTGGCAGCCAATCAGATCTCAAGACTGGGTGGGCAAGCGTCCCTATGCATAGAAAATTGGTTTTCTTAAAAAAATCTCTAAAAGTACTGTATGGATTTACACCAAATATCTAAGAGGGCTCTTTCTAGACCAAGAGCTAGCTTTTTGCCACATTTGATTTAATTCCATCAAGCGGTTCGAGCTGTAGTTGTGTTTAAAATCCCAAAGGGAATTAACATGAGAGAAGCACTTTTTTTTGTCCCCTCCTTTCCCTCGGCCCCCGCTTGATGAATTGCCCTAAATCTTTCCATGCACAACTAGATTTAGTGGCACACACTTGATTTGGAATATTTTTGTGACAATTTGTCAACCGGTGCCAAAGATATGGGCAAATCAAAAAATGAATTTTTCTATGGAAACATAGTTCTAACTATAATTATATACATATGTGTGTGTGTGTGTGTGTGTGTGTGTGTGCGTGTGTATGTGTGTGTGGGTGTGTGTGTGTTTTTCAAAACCTAACATAATTATACCCATTTAAATTTTCCATAGAAATTAAGACACAGCTCCAGCCGAAATGACTTAACGGAATTGCACCAAATTTGCCAGAAACCTAAATGTTTCTCCAGAAAGTGTGCTTTTTTTGATTTTGTGTAAATATTCAGAAGTTTGTGAGAAATGAACCTTCAAAATGCACCTACATTATAGGCTGGACAGGATTGGCAGACCTGACAAGCAAGCGATTTGATCTAATTGACTGCCACAACACGAACAAAGATGGTGCTGAAGCGATTTTAGCACACGTGGTCTCAGGCCTAGTGTCAGGATAAATTTGCTAAAAAACATGAAAGGGGCAGGGTAGGGATACCCTCCTTGGCCTGATGAGTAGTCCAAAAAAGGCCCGCTCTATGGCCAAATCATATATTTATTTACACTGTAATGCAGATTTGATGTTAAAAATGTTTTTTAAAAGGTCCACCTTTTTTTATTTGAAGTTTCGTAGTGTGGGTCAGGGCCTTGAGGGTGGTGCAATGTTGATTTGTGCTGCAGAGGGGCTGAAACCTCCCTCGAAGTTGTTGGAAGACCTGAGGACCCCATGTCTCGGGCTAAAGTATGTTTTGGTTGGATGGAGATTGGTTGGAGAATAGTTGCGTGTCGTCAGCATAGAGGTGGTAACTGATATTAGCTTGTTTGAGAATGAGGGTGGAGAAGGGTGAAGAGAGCACCTTTGGCCGCATTTTTTATGTGAGGGATGAGAGTAAAATTCTGATCAATGCTGATGCCTAGGGATTTGACAGAGTTAGAGGTGGAGAGGGAGCAGTTGATAGCTTTGATATCGTTGATCCAGAGTTGGATAGGCAAAGAACTGTTTTTGGGAGTGAAAAGGATGATTTCAGTTTTTTTGGGATTCAGTTTGAGATGATTAATATGGAAACAGGCTTGGACTTTATTCAAATGAAGGATGTCATGGTGGGACTTGATCTTGTAAAATAGTTGCGTGTCGTCAGCATAGAGGTGGTAACTGATATTAGCTTGTTTGAGAATGAGGGTGAGTGGTTCCATGAATAGATTGAATAGGGTTGGACAAAGGATAGAACCTTGTGGGACACCCAGTGAGACAGGTTGGGGTTTGGAGAGGAAGTGACTGAGTTTAATTTGTTTGGGATCTATTTTGAAGATATGAGGTGAACCATTGGTGGACAATGCCCTCATACCCAAAGCAGTCTTTGAGAGTATTAAGAAGGGTGGGATGGTGGACAGTATCAAAGGCTGCAGAGAGGTCAAGGAGGATAAGGAGGGAGGATTCGCCTTTGTCAAGAGAGCGATGAATATCATCAGTAATACTGAGCATAGCAGTTTCAGTGCTGCATCCTTTCCTAAAACCAGATTAGAAAATGTCAAGGAGATTGAAGGAGAATATATGGTTGTCTAATTGGGACAGGACACATTTTTCAAGGGCTTTGGAGAGGAAGGGAAGGTTAGAGATAGGGCGTAGATTGTTAAAGTCAGTAGGGTCAGCGGTGGGGTTTTTGAGGATGGGGGAGATTTGACCTAGTTGAAGGGATGCTGGGACACAACCAGTGTGTTGTGTTTGAGTTCCTGAACCAACTGTGCTGGAAGAGGATCTTTGGTGTGTGAGGATGGTTTGAGTTTGGAGATGATGTTGAGGACAGTAGATACAGATACTGGACAGAATTCACTCCAGGAGGCATTGTTTTTAGCATGGGTGTTCTTAGAAATAGAGTCAAGGTGGGGTAGAGTAGGAAGCGGTAGAGAGGGGCCCTGACAAGAAGGGGAAGGGGAAAAAGGTGTAGTAGGAATGTTAGCGAGGTGGAGTTGGCTGAGGGTAGATTGGAATGGGAGAGGGGGGGAATAGAAGGATAGTTCAATCGAGTTGACTTTATTCGAAAAGTAGATGGCGATTTCTTCGCATCTTTCAACAGTGGCTGGTATTTTAGGGGGGACCAGAGGGAGTTTGTTTTTTAACAATATTAAAGAGTGCTCTGGGACGGATTCTAGCCTGGTCAAGTTGTGAACGGAGGAAGGAGGCTTTTTCATTGAAGATGTGCTTCTTGTATTTGGCTCTGGCGTTTCTAAGGAATATCAGGTTATCGGAGGAGGGATGATTCCTCCAAGAACGTTCAGACTGCCTGAGGGCCCGTCTTTCATTATTTAGGTCGGAATTGAACCATGTTTTGGGAGGTACTTTTTTTTGTTGTTTAAGTTTGATTGGGGCAATTTGGTCAAGGGCTTGAAGGATAGAATTATTGTAATGTTCAGTTAGGTCATTGGTGCTGTGAGAGGGGGGGAAGAAATAAGCGGGTAATGATTGAGGATTCCAACTCGACCAGGGGAATATGGTGAAGATTACGAGTATGTTTCATGGGTAAAATGCCGATAGGGGTGGGGCGAGTAACGGAGCAGTTCAAAGTGAAGAGGATGAGGTGGTGATCAGACCAGTCTATGGGAAGGATCGTTGAGAGAGAGGCCAGATCCTTGCTAGTCATAATAGTATCAAGGGAGGCGCCTTTGGAGTGAGTCGGGGATTGGCAGAGTTGAGTCAGGTCAGTAATGTCCATGGTGTCTTTAAAGAGGATGACAGCAGGGTCATCATTTTTGTTCCAATGGATGTTATAGTCGTCAAGAAAGAGATTCTTGGAGTGAGTGAGCGTAGATTGAATGATAAGGTCAGACAGCTCCTTGGTAAAGGGGATAGAATTGCCGGGGGGTGTGGTAGATAGTATGTAAACAAATGGTGTGGGATCCAGGAATAGTAAGATCAGCGCAAAGGTATTCAAAGGTGGAAGGGTTCTGGAGATGGACTAGCGTGAGATTAAGTTCATCTCTAAAGATTAGGGCAAGGCCACCTCCTATTTGCTCGATTCTGTCTTTCCTAATGATGGCATATCCAGGAAGAATGAGCAAGACAACAATAGGAGTGGGGTGGGGGTTGAGCCAGATTTCAGTTAGGAATGCAATGTCGATGTTTTCATTGAGAATGGTTTCCGCAATATCCGTTGTGTGGCAAGATGCGGATCAGCAGTTAATCAACATGGTAGAGGGATCAGGGACAATAGATGTTAGTTGTTGAGGGGAGTCTAGGTGATGTCGGGTAAAGGGGGAGTCTGCACGTTCCCAAAAGAACTGGGATAGTAGACTGCGGATAGTGGGGACTAGAGAACGAAGATGGAGGGGGAGAGACAGGGGAGTACGGAGATAAGTTAACCCCCAAGGATATTGGGCATGCAGTATGTTTAGGAGTGGAGATCGTAGTTGCTGTACAGATTGGGGGGGCATAGGAAAGTTCAACGGGTTTGGGTGGGATCAGGGAGTTTGTAGGGAGGGGTGGGCCATGTGGAGAGTAATCAATGTTATCAGTAATAGGGGAGCTGTTGCTAGGGGAGGTGAGAGGGGTGCTAAATTGCGATGATATGTTGTTTAATGAAGGGCCGATTTGTGTGTGTGATCAAAAGAGTGGGCTTTAAAAAGGAGTGAGACATCAGATCTGAGGAAGGAGAGTTCTAAAACAAGGGATAAAAGGAGAAATTCAATATTAAGGACTGATAGTGTAAGAAGTGAGGAGTGGAGTGGATCAAAAGTTTTTGGGAGGAGAGAAGAGTAGGAGTTATCGAGGAGGGGGGATTGGGGAGAGGAAGGAGGGTAACGGGGGGGAGAATGGAGTTAAGATGGGTGGAAGGTTTTGTAATGGGGAGGGGGCAGAGGAGGTAGGAGTGTTTGAAGCATTAGGTTTAGGAAGATAGTTTGTTAAATGAGGAGGGGGACAGTATAGGGTGGAGTAGCAGGTATATTGGGGGTTGCAGGAGAGATCAAGGGAGTGTGAGTGGGAATTGTCAGCGGAGGGGATGTGAGGGTTGTTGGGAGGTATGGGGCGGTTAAATGAGGGGGAGAAGATAAAGTGCATCAAAGGGTGAGGTGTTACGGGAGTCAGAAGGAGAGAGGTGAATGGACGAAAGTGTATTATTGAGAAGAAGGGGTATCAGGGGGTCTGTGAGAGTGGCTGGAGGGGACGAGGGAGAGTTGTAAGAAGTGGAGGATGGAGGGGGTTTGTTCAGGGGAGATCACAAGGAGTGAAGTGTTTGGCAGAGCTTAAAGACTGCAGAGTTATAGGGGTGGCAGGAGTTGGCGTGCATGTAACAGGAGTATCAAACAAGTTTGAAGGTTTCAGAGAAGTGAGTTGAGTAGACCCTAATTGAGGGCGGCAGTGGGCATGGAGGTGTGAGAAGGATGGAGGGGCAGGGGATGAAGAAGAAGAAGACGGGGTGAGGGGAGAGGTGGACAGAGGGTGGTGTCGGGGGATAGAGGGATGAGGGAGCGAGGACGTAAAGGTGGGAGGCAAAGATGGAAGTGGGTGGGGAAGGGACAGTGGGGGGTGGGAGTGAAGGAAGGGGGTGTGAGAATCATTGGTAGAGGTGGATGGGAGAGAGGCAGAAAAACTAGGTGATTGGGAGATAAGGGTGTCGTTACAGGTTATAATGTTAAGAGTAGGGGTGGTTTGTAGTGATAGAGAGAGAACATCATGGTTAGTGGAAGGGGTGGGGGAGACATTGAAAGGAGATAAGGGGGAACGTGGGTGAAGGGAGTCAGTGCTGGTAATATAGCAGTCAGCAAGGGAGGACAGCTGCGGTTGAGTGTGTGCATCAGGGCTGAGTGAAAGAGTGGGTGAATCAGTGAGGAGGGAAAGTGGGGTTAGGGTGTGTAGGGTGTTGATGCTAGTAACGGTATTGAGAGTTTGTGAAAAAGTTCTTTGCCAAATTTGCAGCGAAGTCCTTAAGTATAGGATTGGCTAGTGCCATCATGCCGAGCTGAAAAATTGCAAAAGCATTTTACTCCTCCAGGTACACATGTCAAGGACTGCTTTTATTCATTCCAGGTTGGTGTGGATGGTATTTTACTAATGCAAAGCTGCAATAGTGACCATTAACACTAAGAATTGTAGGGTATTTGGGTTACCTACTTGCCAAAAGAGGAAAATCAAGAAATGTATAGCATGCACCTCAGACTATTGTGTATATGTACTGTTGTGTATGCTTCACAATGTTTGAATTACTATGTTCCTGTGAAAAAACGCATACTTGAACATCTGAGTGCCATCTGGCGGCAATCTGATAATACATTATCTTGTGGCATGACATTTTGATGAGTAACACAATAGCGATATAACTCAACTTATATTTTTTGCTATTGACAGAGTACCCAGAAATGTGAGAGGAAAACATCGACTAAAAAGACTGGGACAATTGAAATCTAAATATATCATTGAGTTGCAGAGTAAGCCTCTCCATGACATCAAAAACGGATGAGCAATTGGGGGATCACTTTGGATAAAATGGGCACTAATTCATTCTGACCAATTGGAACTGTACCTGAGAATTTACCTACCAGCCACTGTGTGGAACAGGTGTTCACTTTCTTAGGCAGTGTTTGAGATAATTGTACTGAGAACAGGATCACTCTGTCCTTATAATCATATGTTGCTTTTACCGTGCTAGTCATAAATACTGAATGTTAGCACTCAAGTTGCTTGCCAGATATATTATGTTTATAAAGCAAACACAAGGAGATGATGGACGGAGCGCTGAAACTTTTCAGCCACTCACCCCCAGTCAGAAAGCTGGGTTGAATCCATCATCATTCTTTAGCTCACGTCACCACCTTAGTTCAGACACAGCTATATACAAATGGGTCTTGACCATGCGCCTCATGGGAACAGTCCAGACTGAACTGCCGAGCAATGTCTTCCCTGGACCGGAACCAAGCATTCTGGGATTGGTTTCAAGCTAACAGCCCTCATCAGCCAGGATAGCTTGAATCCAGTGACAAAGTGAGCACGGGACCCATGTCTGGGCACCCTGCCAACCTAGGGTGAACAAAGCAAACACAAGGAGATAATGGACAGAGCGCTGAAAACTTTTCAGACATTCGCCCCCAGTCACAGATGTGGGTTGAATCCATCATCTTTCTTTAGCTCACTTCCCCATCCCAGCTCCGACGGAGCTATATGCAAATCAGTCTTGACCCTGTGGCTCATGGGAACAGTCCAGTCCGAACTGCCAAGCCATGTCTTTCCGGTACTGCAAACAAGTATTCTGGGGCCTGTTTTGGGCTAACAGCCCTCATATGCCAGGCTAGCATCAATCCAGTGACAAAGTGATCAAGGGACCCACGCCTGGGTATACCCTGCCAACTTAGGGCGAACAAAGCAAACACAAGAAGATAATGGATGGAGTGCTGATACTTTTCAGACACTAACCCCCAGTCACAGATCTGGGTTGAACCCATCATTGTTCTTTTGCTCACTTCGCCTCCTTAGTTCACATCCAGCTATATTCAAATCAGTCTGGACTCTGTATCTGAGGGGAACAGTTCAGCCCGAACAGCTCAGCCAGGTCTTCCCTGAACTGGAAAGAAGCATTCTGAGACCGGTTTCAGGGCATATCCTGCCAACTTAGGGTGAACAAAGCAAACACAAGGAAATGATTACGTAGCTCTGAAACTTTTCAGACACTCACCCCCAGTCACAGATCCGGGTTGAACCCATCGTCATTCTTTAGCTCACTTCACCACCGGTTTCGGATTAACACCCCTCAATAGCCAGGCTAGCTTGAAATCGGTCCCATGATGTTTGTTTCCGTTCCAGGGAGGACATGGCTAGGCAGTTCGGGTTGAACTGCTCCCATGAGGCACAGGGTCAAGACTAATTTGCAGATAGCTGTGTCTGAACTGGGTTGGCAAAGTGTACTAAAGAACAATGATGGATTCAAACCAGATCTGTGACTGGGGGTGAGTGTCTGAAAAGTTTCAGAGCTCCGTCCATCATCTCCTTGTGTTTGCTTTATATTATGTATATAAGCATTTATATATTTATTTTAAATGTAGGACAAAAGACAAACTGCTGCAACACAATTAACTTAATTTTACCCACCTTTGCATCTTTTTTTTTATAATGGACTAATAATTATTGAAGGTTATGGATAGAATTATTTAAATATGTTGATTAGATTTTATTTACAAACAATGTTCTGTTCATTTTTTATTTTAAAAAGATTATTAAAATATTACATAACTAAATATGTAATGTTATCAGTTTTTTACATTAAATTATATTCAATAGTTTTTTGTAATATTTTACATAATGTAATTACATGTAATATTATTTTTTATGGGGTTTTCTTTTTCTTTTGGAGGTTGTTCCAGTATCAGTAGATGGTATGTTTGATGCTGGACGTGCTATTATTTCTTTTTTGGCAGTAGCATCTCACTCCTACAATTTTGCTCGACCCCCTTGTTCAGAGGGTGGAGAGGTATAAGCCTACACTTTTGAGTAACTTTGCACTTGAATTTAGTTAAAACCCAAAGTAGCAAATGTATTTTTAAGTGCAAATTATTCACAAGTGTGAGTTACCTTTGTGAGTGGCCCTGTGCTTAAATAGCTATGTTTTTGGAAGTTCTTAACCCCTTGGGCGCGGCCGCGATTCTGCGCCTGTGCGGCACATTCCGATCGCGGGTGCGGTCATGATGGCCGGGAGCCGTCATCTGCCCACGAGTACTGTATGCCATGATGGCTCCCGGCCGTCATCAGCATGGAAGGGGTTTAAGGAAAGTTGATTAGCACTAGTCCTACTGAAGGAAGCAAGAGAGTTCCAATATTTGAAACTAGAGAGGAAAAGAAGTACCACCCTGTCACTCTCTTTGATGTCTATGGATTTTCAGGAGACAAGCTGTAGAGAACTGAAGAGTTTGAATGACCAACTCACAAACTGTATTTAAAATATTTTTAGTAGTAGTGCATTAGTAAAGTACTACAAAATGCTATTAACAACACTGCAAGAGTAAATTTCCATCTACACCTTTCATTTCTTTTCTGTGGGGTGATCCCCACACATGCAAGTTTTCTACTAAATAGCAAAGGTGGGAGGGACCCGGGGAGGTGCTATAAAAAGGAAGATACTTACTACTAAATGTGTTGGGCTTAAGAAAGTGTAAGTAGGGAATTCAGGGGGGTTAGGAAGGTAGTTTGGGAGGTACATGCACTCACCTACAGAAGAGTAAATCTATTGCTATTCACAAACTGTACTTGTAAAGTTACTATATCCAAAAAAGGAACCCAAACGGATAGTAAATTACTTCAGCTCAGAGCTAGAGTAGGTACAGAACCACACAGAGTCACCCGCTGGTACTGAAACACCATCCCACAGGAAGTTTGTAGATCAACATCAACAGTCTGAAAAATGTTTTTAAAAGTGGGCTCCAAACCACCCCACTTGGTTAGAATTCCAAGTTCCTCATGACCAAGGAAGAGAGTGCCCTGCAGAGTACTCAAAGGGCTGATCTATAACCGGGGCTTGTATCTACACTCTGCTCTCACCCCCACGATTGACTGCCGCCCACAGTCTATTCCAGTTAAGAAGCCAGTGGATATTCCATTAACCACTTTACCCTTGATCACAATGGACAGGCTGACAATGCTACTGGGGCGGGTTAAGTCGGGCTCCCAGGCTGACCCATGTCTACCAGAAGTGTTCAAACTGGCAATGCCGGGTATAGAGGAAGAGGTTCTGACTCTCCTTAATGCATCTTTACAACTAGGGCAAGTTCCGTTGGCCTTTAAGGAGGCCCGGTTGATTCCACTGCTAAAAAAACCGGGGGCTGATGTGAAATGCTTGAAAAACTTCAGGCCAATTTCTCAAATACCATTCCTGGCCAAAGTAGTAGAGCAACATGTACTTTCTGTTCTCACTGACCATTTGGAGAGGAATGCCTTGTTGGAACCGAATCAGGCTGGGTTTCGTGCTAATCATAGCACGGAGCTAGTGATGCTGTCTATTCTGGATGAGCTGAGGAATAGGGCGGATAGGAAAATTCCAGGTGCCCTGGTGCTGCTGGACCTCTCTGTGGCATTTGATACTGTGTGTCATAAACAACTTTTGGCGCAGTTGAGGGATTTCGGCATTCAGGGTACAGCACATGCCTGGTTCGCTTCATTTTTGCAAGGGAGGACGCAGAGAGTACAGCTCGGAGATTTGTTCTCCACTACAACATCGATTACCTGTGGAGTGCCGCAGGGGTCCGCCCTCTCAACCCTCCTATTTAATATTTATTTACAGCCTCTGATCTCACTGCTTAATCAGATGGATTGCCAGGCGTATAATTACGCGGACGACACCCAAATCGTCATCCAAATGGAGGACGAGCCAGGGACGTTTGTGAGTTAACAAAATATTCTTAAGCACAGAGCCAATTGGATGTCCATGAATTCGCTAAAAATCAATCCTGATAAGACCGAGGTGTTGCCAATTACTATCGCAGGCAACCCCTGGAATGATGGCTTATGGCCAAGAGAACTAGGGACACCCCCAGTACCAGCGGCGGCAGTAAAAAGCTTGGGCATCCATGTGGATGGCAAATTATCCATGCAGAAACAAGTCATGGCGGTGGTGGTAACCTGTGTTGGCCTACTCCGACAACTAAGGAAAATCTCTTTGCTATTGTCCTTCTCAACTCTGAGGCGTGCAGTCTCGGCTATGATTCTAGCGAGGCTGGATTATGGCATTTCACTATATATAGGCCTGCCTCAAAAACTTTTGGACAAGTTGCAAGTTGTCATGAATGACGCTGCAAGGCTTATCTTTAAGAAATGGAGGAATACGCATGCATCCCCCCTCATGCGTGAGCTGCACTGGTTGCCAGTGAAGCAGAGGGTATTGTTCAAAGGGCTCTGCATTGCACACAAATATTTGTATGGAAAGCTGCCAGGGTATCTGAAGGCCCGCCTGACTTCCTATAGGCCTGGTAGGATGCTAAGATCGTCGGAAGCGACTCTCCTCTCCCAACCACGTTTCAGGCTGGCCACAGTTGGTGGCCGCGCTATCTCTAATACCCTTCCAGCAGCCTGGAATAAGCTACCAGTGGAACTAAGGAAAGAAACCAACCTGCTGTGCTTCCGGAAGAAGGTAAAAACTGTGCTTTTCCAACAAGCCTGGATGGGGCTATAAATTCCCAAATGACCCTCTGAATACTTGTTGTGCGTACCTGACAAAGCGCTTAGAGACCCCTGGGTTATAACGCGCTATATAAATCGAAATAAATAAATAAATAAATACATGACAGCCAGTATCCCAGAAGTGAAACAACATCTCCTAAAGAAAACAATGGCTGTAGGAGCTTAAAATAACGTCCTTTAGGAAATACTGTTAAATTAAATGTAATTATTTTAAATAGTTAAACACATTAATAAATATAATTTAGTGTTCAAAAAAATCCAAAAGCAAATTTTAAACAATACCTAGCCCACTTCTCCTCAACATCAAGCAGGGCTGCTATATCAGCCCAGTGGTGCGTGACCTATCACAGTCTGCATGCGACCCTCAATGCAGTGCTTGTACTCTTTGAACATGTGATGTTGCAGGCACAACCACCATCAGAGCTCCTGTGGCATTGCCCTTGGTTGTGCTCTGCACTTTTGCAGCCAGTACTTATTCTTGTAGTGGCTGCAGTATATACAGCCTGTGAATGCCGGACACCGAGGCACATACTACACGTAACATACATTCTCTCTCTGTCCAGATAGATTAGACTAAAACTGCTGTGATTTAAGTGTTATTCATTGCCATATTGTTGTTGGTCTTATTTATCTTTTCTTTCTATTTCAATGTTCTTCTTAGTGTTTTCAATCTTTCTGTGAAATTGTTATACTATGACTGTTGATATATTTGGCCATACTCTTATGACACATGCCTCATTGTAAATTTGGTCTTTTTATTTGGGGGGGGGCATGTTTTAAACGAGTCCGGACATTGATCCTCACTGGCTTTGCATTGCCTGTCACCTGTTTCAATATGACTTTGCAGGAGTTTTTTTTTAAACTGACTTGGGTGGCAAACAAACCATATAACAGGAGTTGGAGTACCACATGCTCAGCTTTTAATAAACAATCAGATTCTGAATTCAGCTTAGAATTTACATTCGCAAACCGGTTACTGAGCACAGCCTTTAACACCTTAGCAGCTATGGAACGTCCAGCTCCAGTGCTGAACGTTCCATTGCGCAGGTGCAGTTGAACGTCCAACGGCCGACGGCAGCACTCCCGAGGTAGTGGTGCCGTTGGCCGTTGGACTGGGCGCAGCACTTATGAGGTTAACATAGTGCTATTTCATTTTTCCTGATACTTCACAAATAAAAAATCACAGACAGTCATACAAAAGACAGTGACCCAATCAGCAAAACTACCCTATAGCACATTAAAAGGTAAATATATGTTTTGGAACCCCTCTTTAACACCCAAATATTTTACCATTGCACAGACCTTTCCAAGATCAACATTAGGGGCCTGGTTACGAGTCTGGTGGTCCGAGGACCGCTAGCCTCAAGAGAGCATGGCAGTGCAGTCCAGCCACTGCTGCACGAGCAGTCCAACTGCCTATCAGAACACTGGCAGTGAGGCCTGTCCCGTGGTGGTCCCACAGTGGTCTGAGGGCCACATTATGCTTGGTGGTGCCCTGAGGCACTACCACACATAGTGCGACTTTCCTCACCAACAGCAGTGTCATGGAGGTTCCATGTAACTGCTGGTGGGGAGGAAAGTAAGGGGGCTCTACAGGGCCCCTTCTTGCCTCTGTACATGGGGTTGCATGTCGGGGGGCACATGTTAGGCCCTCCTATAGTTTTGCACCCCTAGTTCCTGCATGGTAAGGAATGCACAACATGGTGCATTCCTTCCCATGCAGGAACCTGCACGAGTAGTTTCCGCAACGGTGCTGTTTAAGGCTCAAAATGAGCCTTTAACCCCTTCGGGGCTGATGACGAGCTGGGCTCGTCATGGCGTAGCTTCCTCGCACGCTGATGCCGAGCCCAGCTCGTCACGTAACATGGGATTTAGTAAATCATCGCGTAGGAGGGGAATAGCGCGCATGTGGTTAAACAACATCACCATGGGCCTGCTCTCCAGACCACAAAATTACTTGTAATCTGGCAGGTGGGTGGCAGCGACTCCTGGCAGTGTGGGGGCACAGCAGTGGTGTGCCTCCTGCACCCACACCACCATAGGTTTTGGCGTGCATACGTGGGTGGCATGCAACAACTGTGCAGTCATACTGCCAAGAGTTGCTGCCCCCCACCCACCAGATTACAAGTAACCGTATGGAGGTCCTGTGGCGGTGCTGTTTAAATGCTCATTGTGAGCCTTAAACAGCAGCGCAGCAGGACCGCAAGTGCACGTTACTGCACGGAAGCAATGCACCATGTTGTGTATTCTTTCCCATGCAGGATCTGGGGTGCAAAACTACAGTGGGGCACAACATGTGCCCCCCCTACAAGCACCCCCATGCACAGGGACTAGAGCCAAGAGAGGCCCCTGCTTTTGTCCTCAGTGCCAGAAGCTACTTGAGGAAGAACTTCTATGGCACTTCTGTTGGAGAGGAAAGTCGGGAACGCCCTGACAATTGTGGTAGTGAAATGGCAGTCTGACTCCAAAAGTCCTAATCTGGTGGTCGGATTGCTGGTGCAGCATAAGGGCCTGATTATGACTTTTGGCAGTGCAGGAGCGGGTGTCATGCTACCGCCACAATAAAAATTATGTTATGGTCTAGTGGGCAGCATGGCGGTCTTGCAACCGTGCTGTTTAAACATTGTGAGCCTTAAAC